>NC_134487.1:300000-384109 GCF_040206685.1 Ascaphus truei
TCTATGCACATTTGTTCCTTCTATGAGCTGCACTTATTTCTATTCACATCCACATGGACCTATACTACACGCGTGCCAAATTTGGTAAACATCACTTGACCCATTACAAAAATAAAACTTTTAGAATATGACCTATAGCAATACTATATAGTTACATAGTAGATACGGTTGAAAAAAGACATGTCTATTGAGTTCAACCTATGTTAAATTTACATGGTACAGTGGATTTATCTAGTTAATATACTTATCTAACTTAACACTTTAATGGATGTGAGTGAACATATTTATTAAATGTAAACATTGTGAATAGATGTCCAATAAGTGATAAGTATAATCACATTTACAAGTAAATTTGATATATGTGAAATGAACAGAACAAAACAAAGAATATTCACAACAAAAAGATTAAAAGAGCATTATGAGACTATCAAACTCGCAGTCCTTGGACCCATAACTCCAGCCCCCTTTTGCTCTGCATCACATAATTGATATCACCACATTACTGTACATGATTTTTAACATCAGAAATGTATACGAATGACGGTCTATAATTATGCAAAATCTAAACATTTCAAAATGTTCAAATATTAAAATATAAGAGCTACGTCAGATGTCAGACACAGAAATGTTGGGTCGCCTCTTTGTGTGTACAGATGTCTCTCCACCTTTACATAACACATGCTGAGGCAAATCGTAGATACCTTGGAGATATTTTAATTGAACTCATTTAAATATACTTTCCAAATTCGCAAATTTTTATGCATCGTGTCTCTTTACACGATGCCTAAAAGTGTATGGGAAAGAGTGAGAGGGAACAAGGGACACTAGTAAAACTATATAGATCCCCTCTATGGTGATTTATTGGTTTCTGATCACATAATTTTGATTCAAAATATTATAAATAATAACATTTTCTGTTTAACTGGTACCTAACCCTTGCTCATTTGCAAACTATTAATGGTACCATAACTCATTTATTTTTGTGGATTGACTTGCTAGGCAGCCCCCTCCCTTCCCCCCCCCCCCCCACCATCTGCCAAAATACCCTTATACTGTACACTCATTTAACAATCTTTTGGTGAACAGGTGTTGAATCGCTGCTTACTGGAATATACTTACTTACTGGACGATTTCAGATTAAAATGCTATAAAGTGTAAGGCGTGGTACATGTTAACAATGTAAAGACTCGTGGCATTTTTAAGGGAGAAATCTCATAAAGTGTCCTTAGTGTGGGAACCTTTGTTAGCCTTAGAGGGCAATGCTGGGCTAGACCCTGTTCCTGCCGTAACACACTCCAGTATTGAGGTTGGGAGTGATGTCCCCTGTCAAAACCTGGATTGAGCCAAGGGGGGTGGAGGGCAAGATGGGAAAAGTGTTAAAAATGATAAAATACAAGTCTTTTACTACTTACTGTTTACATGGGATAAGGGACCAATAGGACTACACATTATTTTTTCTACTTTCTACACACAAAACGCCTTCTTCCCTATGTGAACACTCAGGTGAAAATGTTTTCTTACTGAGAAATACGTTATCCACACTGTACGTGAACGGTTTCTCCCCAATACTTTGGTGTCTGAGGAGTTTTCGCCTTTGACTGAATTGATTCCCGCAAGCATATGTTTCACGCTTGTTTGGGGTGTGTTGAGGTGACTCTCAGAACTGAATTGTTTCCCACACTTAAGATTGAAATGTTTCTCCCTGTGTAAATTTGCTGGTGTAACAGTAGAACTCATTTACAGAATATAGAACAATTTTCCACACTCTGAACAAGCAAATAATTCTGGGAATCCTGTGGCGTGAGTAGGTCTTTCATCCAAGAAAAGCTTTTCCTATACTCTGAACATGTGAAAAGTTTCTCCACTGTGTTAATCCATTGGTTTCTGAAGTTGACACAACACTAAATAGTTTCTCCCATGTAAATTCATGGGTGTGATAGGTGGTCTCCCCTATTACTGAATTGTTTTCCACACTATAAACAAGCAAAAGCTTTCACAACTGCGTGAATCATATGGTTTTTGAGGAGGCTATCCTGAGAAAAGCTTTTCCCACGCTCTGCACCTGTGAAAGTTTTGTCCCCTGTATAAATATACTGGTGTGAGAAGGTTCCTCTATTGAATTGTTTCTCACACTCCACGTGTGAAGGTTTTCTCTCCTAAATGATTTCTGGTTTACACAAAGCTCCCCATTACACAGAGTTGTTTCCTCCCACATGTACAACAATCAAAAGGTTTTTCCCCTATGTGAATCCTCTGGTGTAAGTAGTTTTTTTGATTACCTCTTTTCCTGCACGCTGTACATGTGAATGGTTTCCCTCCTGTGTGAATCCGCTAGTGTGACATGAGGCTCATCTAATTAGTAAATTGTTTCCCTCACACAGTACAATGTGGATGGGTACGGGGGTGGGGCGAAGGGGGATGGGACGAAGAGGGATGGAGATGGAGCAAAGAGGGATGGGGATGGGGAGAAGAGGGATGGGGAGAAGAGGGATGGGGATAGGGTGAAGAGGGATGGGGATAGGGTGAAGAGGGATGGGGATGGGTCAAAGATGGATGGGTTGGGGCAAAGAGGGATGGGGTGAAGAGGGTTGGGGCCAAGAGGGATCGGGATGGGGTAAAGAGGGACAGGGCAAAGAGGGATGGGACGAAGAGGGATGGGAGTGGGACAAAGAGGGATGGGAGTGGGACGAAGTGATGGGGCGAAGAGGAATGGGGATGGGGCGAAGAGGAATGGGGCAAAGAGGGATGGGAATGGGGCAAAGAGGGATGGGAATGGGGCAAAGAGGGATGGGAATGGGGCAAAGAGGGGTGGGAATGGGGCAAAGAGGGATAGGAATGGGGTGAAGAGGAATGGGGCGAAGATGGATGGGAATGGGGCGAAAAGGGATTTGGCGAAGAGGGATGGGAATGGGGCGAAAAGGGATTTGGCGAAGAGGGATGGGGTGAAGAGGGATCGATATGGGGCAAAGGGGTATTGGGCGAAGAGGGATGGGGCAAAGGGGGATGGGGCAAAAAGTGATGGGAATGAGGCAAATATGGGATGAATGAGGCAAATATGGGATGGGAATGGGGCAAAGGGGATGGGAATACGTGGGACACCTGCCTCCTCCTCTCTTACTGTCACATCTGCCTCCTCCTCTTACTGTAACCCCCTCCTCTCTGTCACACATGCCCCCTCCTTTCTCACTGCCATACCCACCCCCTCTTCTCTCACTGCCACACCCGCACCCCTCCATTCAGCCACACCCATCACCCTTCCTCTCACTGCCATACCTGCCCCCTCCTCTCTGCCACACCTGCCTCCACTCCACCACACCAACCCCCCTCCTCCCCGCCTTCTTACTCTGCCAGATATCCCCCTCCTATCTTTTCCAGAGCCACCCCCACTCCTCTCTGCCAGACTTTACCCCAATCCTTTCTTTACTCCAATCCCCTCCTTTCTGTCAAACCTGCCCCATCTGTTAGAGATGCCTCCTTCTCTCTCTGCTAGAGATGCCTACTCTCTGCCAGACCTTTGTCCTCCTCTCTTCCAGACCTGCCGCCACTACTCTCTCACTTTGCCAGACCCACCCCCTCCACCACCCTCCTGCCCTATCCTCTCTGCTAGACCCACCCCCACGTCTATCTCTCTGCCAGACCTGATACCACTCCTGCCTGCCAGAACCACCCACTCCTCTCTCTACCAGACCCTCCATAATTCCACTCTCTCTGCCAGACCCACTGCCTCCTTACTCTCTGCCAGACTAGACCCCACTTCTCTCTGCCAGACAAACCCCATCCTCTCTGTTAGATCTCCCCCCTCATTTATATCCCCACCAGAGCCATGCACACTCCTCTCTGCTAGAGTGATCCCCACTCCTCTCTTTCTGCCAGGGGTGCCCTCACTCCTCTCTGCCAGACTTCCCCAACTCCGCTATCTGGATTGAGTTGGAGAGGAGTTAAGAGCATGAGGGTGGAGAGGAGTTAAGAGCATGAGGGTGGAGAGGAAGGGATTGAGGCATGGGTGAAGAGTAAGAGTGAGATTACCAGCACAAGGATTCCTTTAAACTGCAGATGTGAAAAATAATGGCGCTTCCATACCCGTCACATCATCTATCCCTGCTAGACCTGCTCCTTTCCTCACTCTCTGCCAGACACACACCACTTATTTTTCACTCTGCCAGACACACCTCCAATGCACCCTCTGCCATACCTGCTCCCACTGATCTCCCTGAAGCTAGCAGATAGAAATAACATGGTAAAAAATGTTAAGATTGCATTAACAGCTATTTTTATTACCGTGGTATTGCTATTCTACCGGTAAATTGCCCAACCCTACTCTGAACAAACAACTGGTTTCTCACAAGTATGACTCCTGTGGTGTGTGAGGAGATGGCTCTTCTCTGAATAGCTTTTCCCACAATCTGTACATGTGAATGGTTTCTCTCGCGTGTGACTAGTCTGGTGTTTGAGGAGGTTGCACTTCCGTGAAAAGCTTTTCCCACACTCTGCACAAGTGAAAGGTTTCTCCCCTGTATGAATCCTGTGATGTATGAGGAGTCTGCTCTTCCATAAAAAGCTTTTCCCACACACTGTACATGTGAAAGGTTTCTCCCCTGTGTGAATCCTCTTATGGTTGAGGAGGCTGCTCTGAGTACTGAATTGTTTCCCACACTCTGCACATTTGAAATGTTTCTCCCCTGTGTGAATCCTGTGGTGTATGTGGAGGCTGCTCTTTTCACGGAATTGTTTCCCACACTCTGTACATGTGAAAGGTTTTTCCCCTGTATGAATCCTCTCGTGTGAGAGGAGGTTGCTCTGGTCACTGAATTGTTTCCCACACTCTGTACATGTAAAAGGTTTCTCCCCTGTGTGAATCCTCTGATGTTTGAGGAAGTTATTCTTACAAGAAAATGCTTTCCCACACTCTGTACATGTGAAAGGCTTCTCCCCTGTGTGAATCCTCTCATGTCCGAGGAGGTTGCTATGAGTACTGAATTGTTTACCACACACTGAACACGTGAAAGGTTTCTCCCCTGTGTGACTCCTCTGGTGTGTGTGGAGGCTGGTCTTTTGTGAAAAGCTTTTTCCACACTCTGCACATGTGAAAGGTTTCTCTCCTGTGTGAATTCTCTCATGTATGATGAGGTCTTTCTTCTGTGAAAAGCTTTTTCCGCACTCTGCACATATGAAAGGTTTCTCCATTTTGTGAATCATCTGGTGTGAAAGGAGTTTCCGCTTCAGTGAAAAACCTTTTCCACAGTTTGTACAGGTAAAGGGTTGTTCACTAGTGTGAACACAAAGGTGTGTCAGCAGGTCACTATTCAGTGAGAAGTTTTCCCCACACTTACGACAGACAAAAAGATGAACACCACGGCTTCTTGAATTGCTCGCATTTTTTTTGATTGACCCATACTTAGAGTCAGTCTGTGCTGGGTGTTGTACAAGGCATGTAAATTCACCATCATTTGGCACTGGTTCATTGCATGAATCCAACATGTGGCAAGAATCATTGGTTTCTGGCACTACTGGGCTGCGAGTAATCAACCTGCTTCTAGACATATCAGAGCTCCAGTTCTGCTTCTCATTTAGAAAGTTATCTAACAGAAGAAAAAAAAGACAGAATTAAAATGTTTTCAATCTGTAAATCAAATTACTAATAAAAAACAATTTGCAGAATTAAATTCATCAATACTTAAATAACAAAATATTTTCTTTAATCTATACCCATGGCTTTAAAATTGTGGCCCGTGAATATGCAGTGACCCCACTGCCAATGACTTTGGTGGTGGTCCCCAAAGACCTGCAATTTGTTTATGGCAGCTCTGTGAATTAATCTTGATAGGTATACAGTGGCGAGAATTTTTTAATAGATCTTAATCTAGATGAACAACAAAGGAGAGGGCAGTCTGCTCAGGACTCATCACACTCAGAGATAGTGGGTGGTAATGAGTGAACTCAAATCCCCAGGGGTGGAGGTGCACGCCAATAGGTAGATAGATTCTAAGCCTCCATTGGCCCAACTCACATTTCCCTCTGCAGACGGAGCTTTCCCAAGGCAAATTAATCATTGCTGAATTGATTGCCCTTGAGAAAGCTCCGTCTTTAAAGGGAAATGTGCGTCGGACCAATAGAGCCTTAGGTGCCTGCTAGGAAAGGGGAGGGCTTAGTGATGACCTACACAGCTGTCACAGCATCGGCTTCAGGCTACAAACAGAGTATATTTATCGGAGGTGGAGGGGACAAACAGGAGAATTTCAATTCTGTAATAGTGTTCCGTCTCTACCACTTACCTTCAGGGGCTTATATAGCATTACACAGTTGAGGCCGTTGTATTCTTCCTGTATTATACTGCACTCAGCCTCACTAATACCTACCTGGTGTTCTTGGTTAACCCTTAGTAAACTGCAGCCACTCTTACTCACTATTAGCTAGCCTCACGCAATACTGCTGTTCTGAGCCGATAGACCATATCCCCAACCCTTAGCACTTCAGTCCTCTTACTAGATACAGGTATCTGGTTTAACTGATATTAGAATTAGTTACAGCTTAAGTGTCTATTAAAGGTTAATTTGTAGGCTCAATACAATAATCACTGATTCGTTGTACCAGTTATGTCCAACTCTTAGTGCACACAATTAATAGGTATTTTATGTTTGTGTGTTTCATTAGTATATCGTAATCTAAGTCATAATAAAGATAACCTGATCAAACAAATTACACAAAAAACAGTATACCTTTTCAACATTTATTCAACATTCAATATCCATGTGTAAAAAAGTATATGAACCTTTAGATTCAGAACCTGGTGTAATCACCTTGAGAAGCAATGACTTCAACTAAGCGTTTCCTGTGAGAAAGGAAAAATGGAGCACTCTCTGAGCGAAAAATAAGGATCCAAAGAGGGTATTGTGACGGTAGGGAGGGTTACACCCCAAGGGCCCCCTCTAACCTCGCCAGGGAGACAAGGGGTTAACTGGGCTGAGGCCCAGAAATGTGATTTTACCCTTGTTATAACCTGTAAATGTATTCTCCCCCTGTTTCCCTGTCCCATTGTAATGTCTGGGTTAATCAGTGTTTGCATAACACACACACTGGATCATCAGGGGTTAATAAGCTACAGTTTAAGGAAATTCCACTGTATGGTGTCTTTTCAGGAAACCTGGACTTCAAAGGGCTTAATTGGAGTGGAAGGTGAAAAGCAGAAGGGTTTTTAAAATGTACAGGCATTCTGCCTGCCTTTGTAATGTACCAGAAACCAAATGGTTTGCCTCATCTGAGTCTAGTCACTTGCCTATGCACGCTTCCTCTCTCCCAGTGCATATCAAAAGGGAGGTGTGCATTGGCCAGATTGGAGCCTGGCTTCCCAGGGGAATTGTTTATGCAAGAAGCAAAAGCCCACTTCAAAAGGTTTTATTGATGGGGCCCGGGGGTGGGGGCTACCCCCAACAGGATATCAAAAGTGAGTAACTTTAATAAATATAAGAATATTATGAGATGTCCTTGGCTGAACCAGCTAAGAATTACATAAGTGTATTGGCGGGAGTCAGCCGATCTTTGGGAGTCTAAACACTGTATATGTACCTGCTGCTAAATGCCAGATATTAATATCTCTATTAATTTTCATATTACAATGTAATGATGGGTCTCTCTACGACCGTCAGGTGTCACAGACCGTATTAATATATCTCACCTGACTGTGTGTATTACGGAACGGAAGTTATGCAATGATTTGCAGTAAATATGAAATTTTGGTTGAAGTTCTGAGAAACTGCAGCCCCCCTGCTATGATAATGAGCAGGGAAGAGGATGTTTTTGTAAACGTGGTAACTCACATTTACATACCCAGGTTTCCTGCAGGAGTGAACATGACAAATGTCCTCCCTGCTTCAAAGGGTTTATTGATGGGGGGGCTACCCCAAGCTGGAAGTCCCAAAATGAGCTTCAAAAGCTTGAAAGGGACATTTGCCAGACGGCACAAAGCCGTAAACGGGGGTACCAGGGTTAAAATGATATATAAGTCAAAGCCACCCTTTACCCAAGTTGTTCATGCTGTTCATGCAAAGTTGTTCATGTTCATTGTTCTTCATGCAAATGATCTTCATGCATGCATGTGACCTGCCTGTTTTGCTGTGATGTCAACTCAAATATGGGAGAACTGGCAGTCTGTGATCCTGCTGGCTTTCTTGCCATAATCTTTAAGTAAGTGTCTATATTTTGCCTGTTATTTGTACATATTTGCTGTGTTCACCTTTATCAAGGAATAAAATCACTTTATTATATCTTAAGTCTCGTCCCAGTTCAAACCCAGGTATATATATATTTATATATAGTTTTGGTGTCAATTACAGCCTGTCGCAAGCTCTCGTGACAGGTATTCAATAAAAATATGAGAGCTTTAATGGTTAATACATAGACCCCCAAAAAACACACAACGCGTTTTGCCCATTTAGTACTTCATCATGGTGTAAAAAAACCGGGTAAAACTGGGATTTTTAAATTCTCACGCTGCCGTGACGTCAGAAGTTATGCACCGCCACCTTGCATACCTCCGTCTACTGTAGGGAGCGCAAATTATCATTGGCTAGTAGCATACAAAAATAGAAAATTTTAATCCTAGAACATGAACCGAATTATATTTACTTGCAAGATCGTGTGATGTCATGCACATGTGCATAGAGAAGTACGTCAGCCTCACTACCAAATGGCCTTCACACCTCAGGCATTCTCTGGTGGCTTTGATCTCGGATGTCTCAGCAGACTCATTGGCACCAAGCTGGTAGCCCCAGTAGCCTGCCGGAACATTGGTTCTGAAAGTCCTAGCTCCTTTACCGCGCACACCAGTATATACTAAATTGCACCATGTTAATAAAAATATACTAATATGTCATAAGTCTCTGGGTATGGGGAATAGATAGAAAGCCGCACTTTATTTCCTACTAGCCTATATTCCCCACACACTATCTCATAGACTTGGACTGGACTCCAAGAGTCACCTTACAACCTCATAATTATGGTTGGACTGCCCATGAACCACAATACAGGTTCTGTGCTACCTGGGCATTCACTGGGTGTCACGGGAGACCAGGTTTATCAACACCTTTTATACCGGGATCATTGATTGAGCAAAGCAAGGAGGTAAAATAAATTGTAATTTATTTCAGGAAAAGACATACACACAATGTAACAGAATTTGCACAGTTAACACACTTACTGGGAAAGGGGCTAATGAATACATTTGTTCTTTAAAAGAAATTCACAAAAATTACCTCTGTAGGAGCCCTTTCCAATGACCGGGAGGTACTCACGAAAGTCCTGGAACTGATTTCGGCATGCAATGCCAGCCACGACCACAACGTTCTCAAAAAGCGGGACTTAGAAAATGTCTTGGGTCAAACTCTGAAGCTGGCTCGCGTCTATTCAGCTCAGAGCATCTTTGAATTTGCCGCTGTTGGTTTGGCGCTTGGAATCACCTCCTCTGATTGGCTACAAGGCTCCTTATGGGTTTCAGTGTCCCATTCACAAACCTCTACAGCCTATCAGAGCGTGGGAATTTTCCTGCCAGCCAATCACCGATTTGCCGGAATTGTAAAGCCGGGTGGGCACCTTTTTTGTTCTGCAACAGGGCATGCGCCAACCTGGCACCTCTGCCTCTTTGCATACCGCCCCCCGTGTCTCGGGTTTGGGCAAATGGTGGCCGAATAGCCCTGTGTTAGCCCAGGATGCGGGTACTCAAGCATGACTGCAGTTACCCTCCTGGTCCAACACCTTGGCATCTCTGAGGCTTTCAAGTCTGGATTCCGAACAGACCCATGGGCACCAAGCTTTGAAGCCACCTGGTCCCTCGGAATCCATGACTTGGAAATCCCACAGTTCAGTCACAGGTTATCAGTACATATTCCTAATAAACATAGCCCTTTAATAAAATATACTGTGGCCTGTATTTTTTGTGATAAAAATGTGAAGACCCGTTCTGGTGTCAGGGATGGAGTAAGGGTATATTTTGCCTACACTCACTAGCCTCATACTTGGCATACTCTAGAAATAACTTTTAAACTTTTTACACACAAAACCACTCTCAGCTTTATCATATAGCTGGAGCATCCCCTGAAACCCTATACCAGGTTCAGGGTACCTGGGCATGTAGTGGGGCACCCCCCTTTATACTAGGCATTCCCTGTATGGTATGAGAAGAAAAGAAAGCACACACTTCCTGGTGCAAATAAAGTTTTACTAGGTTAAAATCACAGAAAAAAATCAATCAACAATACACTCACAAACATCCGTGATCTCCTCAAGCTCCCCCTCCTCCGTAGGGCGTCGCAACAGCGCGGCACTTCAGGGATGATCTCACCACAGCCCGGTCTAACAAAGTCAGCCCGCTCCCTGTCTTCTCCCTCACGAAGTTCAGCACTGCAGTACTCTCACAGTCACGATCCCTGAAGTGCCGCGCTGTTGCGACGCCCTACGGAGGCGGGGGAGCGTGAGGAGATCACGTGGTAACGCAGTCTGAAGCCGTCACGTGACACGGAAGGGCACTCCAACCCCTGGGGGGGCGGAAGCAGGCAGTGGACGCGCTGTAGCAGCTGGCATAGTATCCCCACGCAAAGACAACCCTGCACAATTGTGATTGTGGAACTGATCAGCAAGTCTTTCCTACATTCCCTTTATGGTGGCAGGTATACATTACCCCTTCATGCCCCGTTTACCTTGTCTGGATTATGCTGCAGCAGGAATCCTGGCAGTGAGTCGCAAGAACGTTTTCAGGGTCAGAGTTTTCCCGGAGTAATGTGCTTGGCTGCATCCGAGAATCTCACTCGATTCCCGGATCCAACTTTTGGGATATCCCAGAACTCCGGAACCCTGAAACATAGCCACATTCTGTGAAGACTTTCTCAGGCAAACCCACCCTGAGACCTACAGCCTAGAAAACTCCTAGTCCCAGCACCCTGAGGAAGGCAAAACACATAAAAATCTTTAATGTTGCATAATTTGCACACAGTCACAGTAATGCATTTCTTACAACTGGGTCCAAGAACGGACACTCTACGACTTCAACACACGGATCAGTGTACCCAAGTGGGCTGAACCTTTAGTAGTGAGCCCGGGTACCCCTTCACCATCACACCTCCCCCCTTAAGATGCAGGCTCTGTTACAACCGCCTCGCCCGGCGGTTTAACTGGCCTGACAAGTCTTGAGGTTGCTGGCTCACTGGGACTGTCCTGGCGTGAAAGTCTATCGGCATTTCTATGTTCACTGCCTTTCTTATTCTAAATGGAAAAGTCAAATTCTTGCAGGGCAAGACTCCAACGAAGGAGCTGCCATTTTCCCTAGACACCCTTTGTAGCAAACTCAAGGGGTTGCGATCTGTGATCACGGTGAAAGTCCGGCCATACATATAGGGCTGCAGCTTGCCAAACACTATTTTTCAATTGTGGT
Source organism: Ascaphus truei (assembly GCF_040206685.1). Taxonomy (NCBI): domain Eukaryota; kingdom Metazoa; phylum Chordata; class Amphibia; order Anura; family Ascaphidae; genus Ascaphus; species Ascaphus truei. The sequence continues at coordinate 311,420 of NC_134487.1, forward strand.
ATAGATAACCTTAATCGGAGGCATCGGTCTGCTCTAAAAATTTATTTGAATAGTCCGGGGCAGCCAGGATTGGTGCACTGGCCAGCGCTGTCTTGAGGGCCTGAAACACTGTTTCGCAGGCAGGAGACCAGACTACCAGAACTGGGAGTCGCTTCTGTGTCAAATCTGTCAAGGGTTTAGCCACGGCGCTGTACTGTGGGACAAACTTTCTATAGTACCCAGCGGGGCCTAAAAATGCCATAACCTGCTTCTTAGTCTTGGGGACTGGCCACTGCACTATAGCCTCAACCTTAGCTGGTTCAGGCTTGATGTGCCCTCCGCCCACCCTGTGGCCTAGGTACAAAACCTCTGCCATACCTACTAAACACTTGCTGGATTTCAGTGTGAGCCCTGATTTCCTCATTCTGCTTAGCACCTCTGCTACATTAACCAGGTGGCTGTCCCACGTCCCGCTAAATACTGCAATGTCGTCCAGGTATGCCCATGCAAAACCCCACATCCCATCCAGCAACCCATTGACCAGGCGTTGAAAGGTAGCCGGGGCATTCTTCATCCCAAATGGCATCACTAAAAATTCATAGAGGCCACTTGGAGTAATGAATGCTGACTTGTCCCTAGTTTCCTGGGCCAGCCAATACCCTTTGCTCAGATCCGTGGTGGACAGATACTTTGCCCACGCAAGTGCATCTAATAGCTTGTCCATGCGGGGCATAGGATAAGCATCTGACACCGTTCCCGCATTGAGCTGCCGGTAGTCCACACAAAACCGGGTGGTCCCATCCTTCTAAGGCACTAGGACTACCGGACAAGGCCAAGGGCTCTGGGACAGTACAAATATCCCTAGGGCCAGCATCTCGTCCACTTCACTCTCTATACTGCCCTTCACCTCTGCTGATACCCGATAGGCATGCTTATGCAGAGGTCTCAGCTCACTGGTGAGCACCGAGTGATCGGTGAAATGTGTTCTTGCCGGCTTGTCCGTGAACAGAACCCTATACTGCTCTAGAATAGCCCTCACCTGTACCTTCTCCTGTGCGCTTAGCTGGGATCCTATCTCTACCTATGCTACGTGCCCCCCTGCCTAGAGTCCCCATAGGAGGTCGAGCAGAGCATTGCTCGCCGGGTTCCCCATTGGTGGGCTACAGATAACCAACACTGATGCCTCACTCTGTTTAAAATACTCCTTAAGCATGTTAATGTGATATGTCCTATTTCTACCTGTCTCTCCATCTAACTGTACAACATAGTTGCAGTCTTTCATCTTTCTGAGAACCGTGTATGGTCCAGACCAGGCAGCCATTAATTTGTTCTGACGAGTGGGCTTCAGAACAAGTACTTCCTATCCTGGGATGAATGACCTGCTACGGGCATTCTGGTCATACCAAGTCTTCTGCTTGGTCTCAGCCTCCCTGAGATTAGCCTGTGCTAACCCCATAAGAATTTTTAACCGGTCTCTGAGATCTACCACGTACTGAAGCATCAGTATTGGTAGTCTCCCCTTCCCATCCCTCACGGAATAGGTCAAGAGGACCCTGGACCCTGCGACCATGCAGCAGCTCAATAAACATACAAATAAATTGTCCCAGGCGCTGTGAATAAAGTCCAATGAACCCCAATACCGTGAGCCAATTGGGCAGTCTTTGGTAAGGCTTCCTATGCCAGATAGATGATCCTGATAGTTGGTGGACAGGCAGGGGTGTGCAGGGGTATGCAAACAGCAAGTGCTGCCGGTGAACCTCCCAGTCCTTCCCTTCAGCTTCTATAAACGCTCAAAGCCTCTGCTTAAGGGTGCCATTGAACCTCTCAAATAGCCCGTTGGTCTGGTGGTGGTAAGGGGTCGTGCGCTGGTGCTTCACCCAGCACGCATCCCAGAGACACAAACAATTCACTCATGAATTGTGACCCTTGATCGGTTAGAATCTCACTAGGGAAACCTACTCTAGTGAAAATTACTAACAATGCTTCTGCTACTGCCGTAGCATCGATGGTGGCAAGGGCTACAGCCTCAGGGTACCTGGTGGCAAAGTCCACCACTGTGAGTATGTAACGCTTGCCAAACCAACTGGGGATCATTTGGGGTCCCACTATGTCCATAGCTACCCTCTGGAATAGTTCCCCAAGTACTGGTAGTGAGTTCAGGGGTACCTTCACACGAACACCCACCTTACACACTCGCTGGCAGGCATCACAGGTGCGGCAGAACTCTACCATTGCCCCTGATGGCCCCGGCCAGTAGTAACGCTGCAACAGCCGGGCTCTCGTCCAAGTGATCACCTAATGCCCCGCTAGTGGTATGGAGTGGGCTACCAGTAACAACTGTTGCCTATACTCCCTCGGTAACACTGTCGTCTACCAGTCCAGACCCTATCTAGCCCGGGAGACCCCTGCTCTCTGTATAAGACCCCGCGGTGCCATGAGAAACTATCTGACCCACTGTCAGAGGCAGACTCGGATGCCTGGAGTCTCATGCCCTCCAAGCTGGGATCAGCTCTCACCACATCCCTAAACTGTGTCCCTAATTCTGGCCATCCACCCTGTCGGGGGGACAGGAAACATGTAAAGGGGAAGGTAAGTCAGCACACTGTCGCGATTCAGTCTGGCTTAACTGCCTGGTCTCCTCTGAGACCCCTGGAACTGTTGGTCCCAAATGCAGGGGGACGGCGGATCCTTCAGGTGCAACTCCTTATGACCGACTCCTGGAAATCACGGCAACAGGAGCCAGCTCTGCCGTAAACACGCATGTAACATGCCCCAGGTCATTGCCAAGTAGGACCTCAGCATAAAACCCAGGCAATACCCCCACCTCCCTCATGCCATGTCCGGCACCCCAATCAAGGAATACCCGGGCAACTTGGAGTGACCTCGGTCCTCCACTTGGCATGGTCACTTGCATCCCTGTGTTTGGGAACAAATCCTCTGGCCGGACCAAATCAGGTAGGAACAGGGTAACAGTGGCACCGGAGTCGAGCAAGCCGGACACTTGGCGAGCTCCGATGGTCACTTGGCGCAGATGCTTCTGCCGGACATCTGTGGACTGCAGACCGACTGACGGAATCGGATATCTATCTCCGCTGCTTGTTCCTGGCTGGCAAGTGCAGATCTCTCCGTGGAAGTCCCTCTCTGGGCTGGTTCAACAGCTGTACTTGGCTCCTCTGTGTGTACCAGTCGCACACGGGTGACCGGTCTCGCAGCTGGAGAGCGTTGCCACGGTTGTGGTCCACCGGATCTTGGATGGTCCAGACAGTCTGGCTTGATGTGACCTGTTTTGTTACACTGGTAACACTTCCTTTCATGCTTGTATTCTGCAGATTTGGGTGCGCTACCCTTTGCTGCAGACTTGCTTGTCCACTGAGGGGTGGTCTTGGCTGCCCTGGCCAGAATGGCCGTGTCCTTTGTACCCCCTTTCTGTGTATTAAAGCACGACTGGTCACAAACTCATCAACCATTTTTACAGCTTCCACATGGGTTTTAGGTCTGCAGTCAAACACACATGCCCTCACATCCGAGGGGCACTGCTGCAAAAGTTGCTCTTAAAGCATCAAGTCCAATAATGTGTGGTACTTGGTGGCAATGTAAAGGGGGGGGTTAAGGCTGCACACCACAATATATAAATAAATACATACAGTTTACCGGTGCTGCTGGTTCAAGGAAGTACCTGCCAGGAAATTCCAAAGTACACTGAGGAAAAAAGAGAGATCCAGCGCTCCACGGATTTCAAGATAATGAATGTATTGTGCCACACGACACGACTTTTTCACTTGAAAAAGACCTGTTGGTCGAAACGTTATGTGGTACTTGGTGGCACCAGAACCCTCCACCCACTGGGTCCCCTGCAATGCCATGCGGGCCCCGTACCACACATAGGATTCCCAGTGTTTTTTCTTCCCCGTCCTAAACTTGCCTCGGTACGCTTCTAGGGTGAGCGAATACTGGCTGAGCAACATGGTTTTTACATGGCCATACTCATCACCATCCTCTGGTGGGATAGCCTACAAAATCTCTTTGGCCACACCGGACAATAAGGGGTTCAATTGCAAACTCAGTCTCGTTGTGGTACCCGGTACCGTCGACATTGGGTCTCAAAGTCCTTCAAAAACCCGATCTTGTCTGTGCCATCAACAAACTTGCAAAAACTGTGGTGGTCCACGCGCGGGGTTGCTTGCTCCCAGTTAACAAGGTGAGAGTGTGGGGGCGGTTGTTCCTTGGGCTGCTGCAAGCATCCGGATCCGATCGTCCGTGGTAGCCCCCTCTCCAAGGAGTGCGGCGATTCCGCGGGTGGCAAGTTCAATAGCCACAGGGGCTACCACGGCCGCATTCCCCCGAACTGGTTCCCCAACAAAGTCCCTGCTGGTATCCGCTCCCACCTGATGTCGTTCCTCCGCCACAATTGCTGGATTAACCTCCAGCACTCCTGGCTGAAGTGTGATCACTGCAACTGCAGCTGAGAGGGTGTCCCCCTCTGGTGAAGCAATACTAGCATCATGAGCTTCCAATTCCTCCACCAGTAAAGTCTTTGACCGACCGTCCGTCGGCAATCCATAGCTTTTCACTGGGCAACAATCTTGGCTTGTACCATGACCGGTACCGACCTGATCGCTTGTCCATGTTCGCCTACTGTTCTAAGCTAAGGGGCAAAGAGAACCTGTGTTTTCTGCACGTTGTGAACCGTTTGTATGCTACTGCTTGTTTTGGGAGCTCGCAATCTACAAGTTTCCCGCTATATTATAGGACCCCACAGGATTTTATAACATAGGATCAATCGATCCCACCGCTGTCACCAGCAAAAAAGCCTGTCACGGGAGACCAGGGTTATTAACACCTTTTCCTACCGGGATCATCTGATTGAACAAGACACAGCAGTAAAATAAATTGTAATTTATTCCAGCATTTGACATACACACAAAGTAACACAATTTATACGGAAAACACACTTACTGGGAACGGGGCTAACAAAATAACTCTTCCTTAAAACGACAAGTTCACAAATGACCTCTGTAGGAGCCCTTTCCAATGACCGGGAGGTACTCACGAAAGTCCTGGAACGCAATTCGGCATGCAATCCCAGCCGCGACCGCTACGTCCTCAAGAAGCGGGACTTAGAACATTCCTTCAGTCAAAATCTTTGAAGCCGACTCACGTCGGTTCTTCACAGAGCATCTTTGCATTTGCCGCTGATGGTTTGGCGCTTGGAATCTGAGGTCCTGATTGGCTGCAAGGTTTCTTTTAGGTTTTAGAGTCCCATTCAGAAACCACTACAACCAATCAGCGCGTGGGAATTCTCCTGCCAGCCTATCACCGATTTGTCAATATTCTGCATTGGGTGGGCACCGATTTGGATTCTGCTAAGGCGCATGCACCAACCTGGCCCCTCTGCCTCTTAGCATATCGATCCCACCCGCTGTCCAGGCTCCGCAGAGTCTGGGGATGGGCAAATGGATGCCGGATTGCCCAGGACGGAGGTACTCAGGTGTAACTGCAGTACTCCTCCTGTTCTAACACCTTGGCATCCCTGAGGCTTTCAACTCCGGGTCTCGAGTAGACTCAGTGGCACCAAGCTTGGTAGCCATCTGGTCTCGCGCAACCACGGATTTGGAATCCTACGGCCCCATATACAATGTTACAAGCATCCACATTTATTTAAAAAAAACCTTTAATAAAATTCTCATTGCTTATGTGTCTTTGTGTTTTAACTGGTATAAGTCTTCTGTTCCGGTGTCAGGGATAGAATAAGAATACATGTTCCCTATGTTTACCAGCCTTATCCCTGGCACACTGCAAAACCCTGACAAACTGTATTTACACAATAAAAACCCTCGCAGCTTTTGGACATAGCTGGAGCACCCCCTGAACCCCTATACCAGGTTCAGGGTGACTGGGCATCCCACCTTACGCTAGGGACCCCGTTCTGGGGATACTTTGATCCCCCATGCCTGCTTGACTTTTCCAGTTTGTGCTGAAACAGGGAACCCTGGCGGTGAGTCGCAAGAATGTTTCCAGGGTAGTATTTTGCCGGAGCACTGTGCTTCAATGTGCCCGAGAATCTTACCTGATTCCCGGGTACATCTTTGGGGTATCCCATAACTTGGGAACCCCGCTACATAGCAACAATCTGAAAAAAATATACACACGGGGGCCTGGGGAATGAGATCTACCTTTCCTAGGTGCAGGGACCCATTTCAAATGGGTTTCCCCTGTCCACTTCTCTGCTTCAGGATATCAGAGTGCTGCACACAGCAGACACTCTGACAGGGATCTCCAGCTGGTCACAGTCCAACTCTACACTCCATCCCAGAGGTGGACTTCTGCAAACTCCACACTCCTTCCTAGAGGTGGACTTCTTTCTGATGGATAACTGATTCTCTGATCAGCAGCACCCCTTAAATATCCCTTGGTGGCTATTCTTTAACATACGGCAGCCAGCCAGGAGAAAAAATGCCTGGGGCTCAGACCTGATAACCAATTCATCTGATCCCCTACCTTTGTTCTGATCTATTTCTATGGAGAGCTTCAACTGAGTAAATTACTTAGTCTTCCTAGAAATGACAGTAACAGTGTAAATCTCATTTACTTTCTTGCATGTTAATTCCATCACCACACAATGCCAACTACTGTACCTAAGCTGGGGAGAATTGCTAACACAGGCATAAATACAGACATAGGGTAATTATTGTAGAGGGAGAAAGGGGGTGGCCCGGTATTAAAGGGGTTGCACCCCATATGGCCATCCCCTGACCTCACCAGAGAGACAAGGGGTTAACTGGACTGCGGTCTAGGGATGAGGTTTGCACCTTGTTGTACCTTGAAAATGTATGTTCCCCTGTTTCATTATAAGCATGTATTTTAATGTTTTAAAGTGCATTTCTGTATCTCCAGTTCTGGAGGTCGCAGAGAGTTCATATTTGGCCAATATGTGGAGTCACTGTAGGCATTAAAAATTGGCAAAGGTCGACCCACTGAGCCCACCAGAATGGAACTTATTAATATGTGTAGATATTAAAGTGTATATATATTTTATTTTGGATCTGTTCTGAAAATGCAGACGCCATTTGCTAGGCTAATAAGTCATGAAGGGCAGACGGCTGAGTAGCCTAAGCACGGTGATCAAAAAGTAACTGCCTTGATTGTTACCCAATGTCTAGGGATTAAGTATTAGTCAATCAACAAACTCTACCAGTCTAATTGTTACCTGAGGGCATGGGTTAGTCTGTTAGTCTGTGTCTCCACATTAGAGAGTGGATACAGATAATTGTTCACCAATATGCTGTGTTCAATGATAAGAATAGGGTTGCACAGGTATATAAACTGTCAACCCTACAGTTTTTAGTTGTGCTTCTGATACCATCTTGAATGTCACTGGATTGCTGGAGTTGTGCTTCTGATTCGATCTTGAGTGTCACTGGACTGCTGGAGAATTGCTATTGGATACTTCTCCACTCCCCAACCCTAAGTAAGTGTTATCTTCTTGCCTGTTAATTGTACTATATTGCTGTGTTCACCTTATTTAAGGAATAAATTATATTTTATTATATCTAAGCCTCGTTCAGTTCAACCCAGATATTTGGTGGTCATTATATCTTGTCATAAGCTACCGTGACAATTATGTAAAAGACAGGAGTTAGCATTACACACAGCTAGCCTAAATCACATCACAGAACAATGTTGATTGGGGAAAGGATTGTCACAGGAAAGACAGAATACATGCTTTGAAATGCATTCTTACAGACATGGTGCATTATACATTCCCTGATCTCCCTCTGAAATTAAATTATATTTGGATGAAATAAGCCTTACATAGCTGGCCAAGTTACATGGATTTAGGGGTAAATAGCTGGGATTTCTCTTTATTAAGTCTTCCAGCTTTATTAAGTCCCCCTACCGTCACACTAACTTATAATGTTTTGGTTCCGGCACCTTGACCACTCTCCCATCGAATAACTTGGTCCAGATATAGTATACCTTAGGAGGTCCAGGTCACTGTCTAACCTCTACCATGTCTTTGAAAATACAGGTGCCCACGAGCCAGGTGCTTCAATTACCGAGCGAATCTTGCCATCTTTAATAAACCTATCATCACTCGTTTTGGCTTTAATATTCTCAATGACTGCTAACCTTAACCACTCATGACGATATAGATCAATCTCATCCATTATGGGTTCAGGTACATACGGGAAAAGTGTAACCATGAGATTGGCTGCATCTATGGAAAATAGCATGGTCAGCACAACTTAACCTTTGAATTTTATGTCCATGTCCCTGACCAGGTAATACCCAGAACTGAGGCTTACTTAACTCAACCTCCTAATAAAATATGGAGGGACCCTTGGGGCATCTTCCTCCCAAATTTATTTCACCCATCCTCTTGCGGAGGGCTTCCACTATCTCTTCCTGGGATAGTCACTTCCTTGCTCAAAGAGGGAGGGCCCAGCACAAGCACCACCACTCCGGTCACTCAGGAAGTCAGCAAGAGGAGGGGGAAAACTCCATGGGACAGCCTGTCACTGTCTGTGTCTTACTAGATCTTACATGACAGGCTAGGCAGAGAGCTAGCTGGACCAATCACCGATATATATATATATATATATATATATATATATATATATACACACACATACATAAATATACATACACACACAAACATATATGTATATGCAATATGCTAATGCAAGAAGCCTGACAGATAAAATGGGGGAGCTTGAATTAATAGCTGCAAGGGAGCAGTATGATATCATAGGCATTACTGAAACATGGTGGGATTAAACTCATGACTGGACAGTTAATTTAGAGGGTTATTCCTTTTTTCGGAAGGATCGAACAATGGAGTATGTTTATATGTTAAACCGGATCTAAAACCTTTTATAAGGGATGATGTTTATGAAGGGAATGATGAAAATGTAGAGACTTTGTGGATAGAAATTAGCAGTGGAGGTAAAAGTATAAAGAAAATGTTTGTGGGAATATGCTATAAACTACCAAATATCTGTGAGATTGAGGAAGCTAAAATACTTTTGCAAATGAAGACGGCATCAAAACTGGGTCATGTTTGCTATCCTGTCTCAACTCTGCCCTCTCGCAAGCTAAACAAGCCTACTTTTCTTCACTAATCAACACGCACAAGTCTAACCCACGCCGACTCTTCTTTGTCTTTGACGCTCTACTCAACCCACCCTCAGCTGCCTCTTCCTCCATCTCCGCTCAGGACTTTGCCGACTATTTTAAGGAAAAGTGGAATCCATACGGCAGAACATCCCCTCTGTTTCTTCCTCCCACCCTACACCTCTTCTCAACTCTCCTCCGGCCTTCCTTGACTCCTTTCCACTGTCTCAGAGGAGGATGTGTCACTGTTGATCTCCTCTTCTCCCTCTATTACTTACTCTCTTGACCCCATTCCCTCCCATCTCCTAAAACCTCTAGCTCCTACAATAATCTCTACGCTCACACACATTTTTAACTCCTCCCACTGCTCTGGTACCTTTCCCTCCTCCTTCAAACATGCAACAGTTATACCATTACTCAAAAACAGCAAGCTTGACCCTACCTGTCCTAACTATCTACCTGTCACACTCCTGCCTTTTGCCTCTAAACTCCTTGAACGTCTTGTATTCTCTCGCTTGCTTCATTTTCTCAACACCTATTCTCTCCTAGACCCTCTACAATCTGGCTTCCGCACTGCTCATTCCACGGAAACAGCCCTCACTAAATAACTGATGACCTCCATGCTGCCAAAGACAGAGGTCATTACACTCTGCTCATATTGCTCAACTTCTCTGCAGCATTTGACACCTTGGACCACCCTCTTCTCCTTCAAATTCTCCATACTCTTGGTTTTCGGAACAAAGCTCTATCCTGGATCTCTTCTTACCTCTCCCATCGTACTTTCAGTGTCTCTTCTGCTAACACCACCTCCTCCTCTATTGATCTCTCTGTGGGGGTCCCCCAGGGCTCTGTCCTGGAACCTGTGCTCTTTTCTCTGTACACACTCTCGCTAGGTAACCTAATAACATCTCTTGGGTTTAAATATCACCTCTATGCTGACGACACACAAATTTACTTCTCAACACCTGACCTTACACCTGCTGTACAAACCAAAGTTTCTGAATGTCTCTCTGCCATATCATTCTTGATTGCCCTCCGCCGCCTTAAACTCAACATGGCCAAAAACAGAACTCCTCATACTTCCTCCCAAATCTGGCCCTACTACCTCCTTCCACATTACTGTAGGAAGTACGATTATTCACCCAGTAGCCCAAGCACGCTGCCAAGGGGTCACACTCGACTCCTCTCTCTCATTCTCCCCTCACATTCAAAACGTTTCTAAAACCTGTCTCATTTTCCTCCGCAATATCACTAAGATACGCCCGTTCCTCTGTTGCTCGACTGCTAAAACTCTGACTCAGGCCCTCCTTCTCTCACGGGAGAGACTGTAACCTCCTGCTGTCCGTCCTTCCTGCCTCTCACCTGTCTCCCCTACAATCTATTCTAAACGCTGCTGCCAGAATCGCTCTGCTCTTTCCTAAATCTGTCTCCGCGTCTCCACTCCTGAAATCCCTCTCCTGGCTTCCGATGAAATCCCGCATCTCACACTCAATTCACCTCCTCACTTATAAAGCTTTACATTCTTCTGCCCCCGCCTTACATCTCAGCACTAATTTCTCGCTATGCACCATCCAGACTCTTGCGTTCTTCTCAAGGATGTCTTCTTTCTACCCCCTTTGTATCTAAAGCCCTCTCCCGCCTTAAACCTTTTTCACTAACTGCCCCGCACCTCTGGAATGCCCTTCCCCTCAATACCCGACTAGCACCCTCTCTATCCACCTTTAAGACCCACCTTAAGACACCCTTGCTTAAAAAAGCATATGAATAGTACTGTGAATAATCCTGGACACATGATACATAAAGCTTGGCCCCCTGCAGACGCACTTACCAGAACTCCCTCCTACTGTCTCTGTACGTTCCCCTACCTACCAATTAGATTGTAAGCTCCTCGGAGCAGGGACTCCTCTTCCTTAATGTTACTTTTATGTCTGAAGCACTTATTCCCATGATCTGTTATTTATATTATGTTAATTATATGATGTGTATTATGTTATTTATGTTATTTGTATTACTACTGTGAAGCGCTATGTACATTTATGGCGTTATATAAATAAAGACATACAATACACACACACAGAGGCAGCCACACACAGAGGCAGCCACACACAGCGGCAGACACACACAGAGGCAGACACACACAGAGGCAGACACACACAGAGGCAGCCACACACAGAGGCAGCCACACACAGAGACAGACACACACAGAGAAAGACACACACAGAGAGACAGATACACACAGAGAGACAGACACACACAGAGAGACAGACACACACAGAGAGACAGACACACACAGAGAGACAGACACACACAGAGAGACAGACACACACAGAGAGACAGACACACACAGAGAGACAGACACACACAGAGAGACAGACACACACAGAGAGACAGACACACACAGAGAGACAGACACACACAGAGAGACACATAGACACACAGAGAGACACACAGACACACAGAGAGACACACAGACACACAGAGAGACACACACAGAGAGACACACAGACAGAGACAGACACACAGACAGAGACACACACACAGAGACAGACAAAGAGTGACACACATACACACACACAGACAGACACACACACAGAGACAGACACACACACACACACAGAGACAGACACACACACACACAGAGACAGACACACACACAGAGACAGACACACACAGAGACAGACACACACAGAGACAGACACACACACACACACACACACAGAGAGACAGAGAGACACACACACAGAGACAGACACACACAGAGACAGACACACACAGAGACAGACACACACAGAGACAGACACACACACACACACACACACACAGAGAGACAGAGAGACACACACTCAGAGATAGGCACACACTCAGAGACAGAGCTACAGACACAAAGAGACACACAAACACACACACACAGACAGACACACAGAGGGACAGACGGACACACACACACAGACAGACACACAGAGGGACAGACAGACAACAGACACACACAGAGACAGACACACACAGAGACAGACACACAGAGAGACACACAGGACATACACAGACAGGCAGACACACAGACAGAGACACAGAGACAGAGACACAGAGACAGAGACACAGAGACAGAGACACAGAGACAGGCACACAGAGACAGGCACACAGACACACGGAGACAGACACACAGAGACAGGCACACAGAGACAGGCACACAGAGACAGGCACACAGAGACAGGCACACAGAGACAGGCACACAGACACACGGAGACAGACATACTAATCATTTTGTTATCCATTAGGTATTCCAGAAAATGATCCCTTATTTCTGAATAGTTTGCAAATGCACTCAATCCCATTTATTGATGGTCAGTGACCCATGCTGTAACTCTGCTTATACAACTTTTATACCGAGATCGAGCCATATTACTCTTCTAACTCTGCTGCATGTGGCTTGTTCCAGAATAATCTGCAGACCCAGGGACTTGCTATGAGAGGCAATTAACCCTGAATATTCCCTAAAGGTGGCCATACTACTTGTAACAAGATAACCTGTGTCACCACAAAAGGATGTTGTGGTACTCACCATCGACAGCAAACGTAACTATTTCTCCCTTTATTGGGGTCACATGATGCTCAGTGTTCGCCTCTTCTTTCTCTGACTTAATCTCTAACCTCTCGGGTGCTACCCCTGGAAAACCTGCCAACAAGAAAAGGAAAGTGAGTCATGTAAAGCTGGGAGTGGAAACTCTTCCTGTGACATCACTATACAGAAATACTTTATAATAAGGGGAGGGGAGAAGAAACTCATTTTACTTGATTAAAATAAAAAAAAGTGTGGCATTTTTGGTGCTACGAATGTTCAAACCTCAATAACAATAATAAACAACAGACATATCCCTAACCCATTCCTAGAACATGTATCTTATAATTCTATCCATGTTGTAATGTTTATCCCCCCCAATATGGTAGTATGTATGTGTAGCAGGATATTCCTCCACACCACTAGGGGCGTTTACACAGCTCCTCAGTCTGACTCTGAAGAGGCAAAGAGGACTAAAGAAACTCTATGTCCTTGAACTCTGACACTGAGCAGGAGACGATACACGCACAGTCAGGGCTGCCAGAGAACGCAAGGTGCTAGGACTGTCCCGGGAGCCAGCGAGGCTGCCTGGGAATAGGTTAGTGGTTTCCCCGGAGGGCCCAGTCAGATCCCAGCCACAGTAGTCTGAGTGTTTTAGGGCTGTCCATAAATTAGGGACCCTTCACTGTTGTGATACCAGCAGAGGTGCTGCGGAGCGGGACAGACTTCAGGAAGGAACTCCTCAGGCCTGGAGAACACGTGAGAGGCTGGCGGTGGTAAGGAGCACCGTGGGTCACCATGGATGTCAGTCTCCTAAGAGGGAGGCTACGTTGTTGATTAGCCAAAGGGAAGGTACCCACCGTGCACCAACGACATCAAGGGGGTAGCGCTACCTCACGCACACGACCTATGACCTTGGGCGGACATATACTATGCCGGGGTATTGGGGATAGAGCTGCATATTCTCTGTAAGAGGAGAGGGGAGTGTGTTGGTATAACTGCTGATATTATTGCTGTGTTGGTATTACTACTGTTATTATGCATATGTGTTATGTAGGACCCTGTTGGTAAAGTCTTCCAGTGGTTATTCACGGTATAGATATATAGGTTCCTTTGAGGGGTCATCTCGCCGGTGGCGGGATCCTCACAGGTGAAGGCGCTGCACCTTGCACCCCACGCTCCCTATAAGCGGAGGCTTAGGCCCCCTGTGTCCCCAAACAGGTTAACATCACAGCACCAGTAACAAACATTACCCAACAGATCTCCCTTATGGGGATAGGGGTGTTACAATTGGAGGCGCTGCTGAGATTTAGACTGGGGTGCGCAAAAAGAGAAAAATGTAAAGACATAACCATGTCCTTACTGTCCAGACAGAAGGTCCGTCAGTGGGCCCTGGCAGGCCAGGTACCTCCCCGCGACGTGGATTTGACACGTTCCAAAACTGACCCTCAACCTATGATGTGTGTCTATCCTTGATGCAGTCCCTGGGGGTAACTACAGTCTGGGTTGTGGACCAAGTATCGGGTCAGGACCCCTCCTGGGATACGGTAGTAGTTGTCAGCAGTAATGACAAAGGAAAATGAGGGACGCAAGGCCCTGAACCTCTACAGAGCCCCGGCTGGGGGATGCCCCCTTATATACTCCGAGGCAGAGATCAAGGCGGAGGAAGCTAGTTTGGGGTCCGGACACAGAATTTCCTAGGCGGCTGGCTCCGTTGGCTTTGGGTTGTTTTCGGGAGGCATGGGGCAGCCCCAAACCCAATTGTGGCTCCGGGCCGGCAAGCAGAGGAGGTAGTCCGGTGACAGAACTAGTACTCTCGGAAATACTGCAACAGCTAGCAGAAAACCTTGCTAGCTGTGAGTACCAGTTCTGTCCCAGGCTCAACACTACCACAAACTAAAACCCTTTAATGGGGTACTGCCTACTTTGTTGGGCAAAGTGAAGTTTGGGGAGTGGAAAGATGATACGCTCCAAGTAATAGATGAATGGTTCTGCTCTGAGGCCGTAAAGAACTAGAGGATTGTTGAATGCATACTGCCCACTGCTGCCACCATAGCCAGGATGTACCGCGAGCACCATTCGGAGGCCGACGGCCAAGCCCTGGTCATGACTTTAACCAAGGCTTACAGCACTAAGGATGATGACATTGAACTATTAGCTAAAATCCACGCTCTTAAACGAGGGGGAAGACCTGTCTGTGTTCATCCGACGGTTACAGCTAGCACTCTGGACTCCGATCTCAAAGAAGGTCATTGTGTTATCAGCGGTGGACACATATCGAGCTAAATAGTTGTTGCGGGAATGATTGCCTTCACACCCAATAGTCTTTCTGCTTAGATGCCCCCTTTCTACAGAGAACCCTCCTAGTTTTGAAGAATTAATTAAATCGGGTGCAAGATCGGCCGGTTCCTCGTACTCCTTTTTGGCGTCTCGGAGCCTGGCTCCTTACTTCAGTTTGGCACCGACCCTTCGCTGCAACGAATGTGGGGAAGAGGGTTACGTAAGGAGGAATTATACTCAGAAGGCAATGGCTAAGTTAGCGCCTTTGACTTTTGCTACTCACCCTAAGGATCAGCTGCCCGTCAGTGGGATGAGCCAACACCTACTCCCAGAAAGGAATCCCCATCCGGCCTCTGAAGCAGGGTCGACCCTACGTCACTATTACGGGTACTGAATGAGGGGATCTACGCTTCCGCACTATTGGACACTGGTTCCCAGGTAACCATCGTTTACTGGTCCTTCTATGATTTTCCCCTACAAACACCTGCCTCTGCAATCGGCGGAGAAAATGACACTATGGGGCCTCAGCAGCCAGGACTATCATATAGATGGAGTGATCAAGGTACGAATGGACATACATACACACTGGAGATGAGGATTAAAGAAAATCTTCCCACCACAAGGAGCCCTCAAAAATTGCACTCATGTATGATAGTTAATTGGGGGATAACATTGATCCAGGATATATGTAATCCTATACAGCCAGTCTAATGAGTGGTGAAAACTAAAAAACTAAATCTTTATTAGTTATCTACAAACAAACACAGGGTATGGGATTATATATACACATATATATATATATATATATATATATATAATGGGGAGTACTCATATGTGGGGAAGTTTTCCTTAACCCCACACGGGGTTAATACTCCCTGAGTAAAGAAACTCCAAACACAGTTAATCACAGTACAGGGAGTAGGAGATAGCAGAGAATACCTAAACAATGAAAGATTTCCAAGGGGTTAATACTCCCTGAGTAAAGAAAAGCCAACCATACTTAATCACAGTACAAGGTGCCCCTCCCCATTTTTAGGCATGCTCCACTGCTCCTCACCTCCAGTGTGTATATAGATTCAGTATATTCCCTTATGCACCTTGTCTCTTTACTTATTATATTGATTTACGAGGTGAGCGGTAGGCTCCAATATATAGCTCAACCCCTTATAACGCTGTGCTTGGGGTCCAAAGAATCACATCGCGTTATAAGCGGATCGCGTTAGAAATAATGTACAATTGTATGCATTGTATAATAAAGTATTTAAGATACCAATAATCGTGTTGTAAAGTATTCATAAATACAAAAATTGGGAGCCACGCTTGGATCGCGTTATAAGCGAATTCGCCTTGTAATGGATCGCGTTATAACTTGGTTGAGCTGTATCTGCTATATCAATTACTAAGGAAGGATTTAATCCTTTCTTTCTCTTACCTACCAGTATCACTGACAACACTATTGTGGCCTTATTCAGCTAATAGGATTCCTCTTGAGTCCCAGTCTAGGAACAGTTGGTCCAACACATAGTATTATGGTGGACTTCTTATCTTCCAAAAACGATTTTTGGTACATGGAAGAGCGAAGCTTTCACTGTCTTTTCAGTTGATGGGACCCTCACACCAGAGATACCTACTAATGATATTAAAAGCTTCTTCTCTGATTTGGATAAAAACCTGAAACAACAAACTAAGATATTGTATTGTATTGTATGTCTTTATTTATATAGCGCCATTAATGTACATAGCGCTTCACAGTAGTAATACATGTGGTAATCGAATAAATAACAGATAATATAAATAACAGATCATGGGAATAAGTGCTTTAGACATAAAAGTAACATTAAGGAAGAGGAGTCCCTGCCCCGAGGAGCTTACAGTCTAATTGGTAGGTAGGGAGAACGTACAGAGACAGTAGGAGGGAGTTCTGGTAAGTGCGTCTGCAGGGGGCCAGGCTTTATGTATCATGTTCAGAATGTTCACAGTGCTATTCGTATGCTTCTTTAAGCAAGTGTGTCTTCAGGTGGGTCTTAAAGGTGGATAGAGAGGGTGCTAGTCGGGTACTGAGGGGAAGGGCATTCCAGAGGTGTGGGGCAGTCACAGTGGCAGTGGGAAGTTGAAAGTTTAGAGAATTACATCAAGGCAGATTTAGTGCCAAGGGGCTTGAGAGTTCATCTCGCTCCTTCCCACCAGATCCCAGATGAGACTTTTGTCAAAGACTGGGAGGAAATTCTACTTCAATGTTCATCAAAATTGATGAAATGACTCATTGACTACGGAAGTAGGAAATTAGCAAAAACAAATGAAGAGATTGATAGATTACTTACAGAGGTTGACACATGGAAAGAATATGCTGAATTTACCAGTCTTGAGGAAAAACTTAAGCTCAATATGATAAAAATGACAACAGAGATTAAGGAAAGAAAACAAAAAAAGTTTATTCGTGACAATACAGATTTTAAGGAGGGCAATATCTTTCGCTATAGGAGCAAGAAAAAGAGAGGTAAACCAGAATTGGCCAAACCCGAGTCCTCAACTGACTGGGAACAGTCTACAAGTGAAGGGGAACAAGATGCAGGAAGTAGAAACCCCTCACCTCTCCCTCCAGTAATACCTTTTTTTAGAGGTTCTCAGACACCCCTCAGACCATCTAGGAAAAGGAAGACCAGGTGGGGGAAGGGAAGGCTTTCTAAGGGATCGGGAAGTCTGGGCATATTAGGGCCAAACGAGACCGCGAGGATCCAAAAAGACCAGACAGGAACAACACAAATAATTAACCTCTCTAATAAAGTTCTTAATACCCATCACATTGAGCTCCTATCTAAGATTTTGTCACTCACCTACACATCAACTAGACGTCTTTGAATCCATCAAAGATGTGAATCTCTTTTCCAGAAAGTTATTACTATACAAGTTCTTCCATAGATGACACGAAATAACTACCGTGACACTCCCTTTGAAGAATTTGACTAGAGAGATTTTGAATGTCTAAGAAAATTAAATAGCCTTCTAGGTATACACACAGGCCTTACATCTGCCACATGGGTATGACCCTAAAGGTATACGATCTTCCAGCCATGTTTTTATGTGTGGCTTGTGTTAGTGGCTATGGACAAGCCTGTCTTTGAGGTTCTTCGCCCTCCTACATCGTGTGTGTTGGTCTGAGAACCTGTTTAAATTAATCATCTTGCATCAATAGATGCCAGTGTCTCTTAAAGATGTTTTTGATGGCTGACCATTGATTGTTGAATGTTCCAATGAATCGAATGATGTTGTCACTGTTAGTAAGTTGTCTTTGGCCCTTGGTCAGTAGTTTATGTCTTGGGGTAGATACTGCTCTTTGGTATGCCCTCTTTTCAAGACCCCTACTATATCCCCGGCCCAGAAATCTGTTGGTCATGTCCCTCGACTGTTTCATAAATTCACTAGTGGTGGAGCAATTCCTCCACAGTCATAGGAATTGACCCGTAGGGATATTGGGCGATAGTATGTGTAGGGTTGTGACTTTCTGCTCTAAGTAGACTATTGGTTGCAGTCTTTTTCCTAAAGATGGATGTATTTAGTCTACTATCTTGGCCTTTAGTAATTGTTAAGTCAAGGAAATGCAGAGTATCTTTATTAACCTCATAGGTTATGTTCGTTGAGGTTCAAGATGTTAAGGAATTCGCCCAATAGTTGTTCTGAACCCTTCCACAGGATTATCACATCATCGATAAACCTGGCCCATAATTCAATATGGTCAGTATACATCTCCAGGACATCGCTGAAGACCACCATCTCCTCCCATCAGCCTAGGTATAGATTGGCACAGCTGGTCCCCATAGCAGTGCCCTGGATCTGATGATAGAATATGTTATCGAATAGGAAGTAGTTTTTTTTTTTGTTTTTTTTCAAACGTTTTTCTTAGGCAGGTTTTATGGTTTACATACATTGAAATGCAACGGCAGCCTAATACAAAATGGGGTTTTATTTTTAAGAGGACCAGTGAGAGTAAGGCCAGAAAAAGAGGAAGGGAAAGGAGGTGACGGGGAAGGAGGGGGATCCCCCTTTCCGCTGTCAGGGCTCGTCTGCTCGGGTTGAAGACCGTCTTTTGCATTCAAGGCCAAATTAGGTGAGTTTTATGTGAAGTCATTGGCTAAGCCAAGGCTCCCATATTTTATAAAAGACCTCCGTCGAGCGCTTAAGGAAGGCAGTCAGTCTCTCCATGAGCATAACTTTGTCCACTTCCAGAGGAGAGCTGCGAGCTGGGGAGCTGTCTCCCCTGGCTCCACAGAGCCTTCCCTAAACCTACAAGGAACCACTAACTGGTCCCTTGCTGTCTCTGAAGGGGCTGGTACCCAGGAAAAACGCCTACTATGGTCCAAAGGCAAATTAGCATTTGCCTGAACCATCTCCTGGTACCCTGTCACACAGTCAGAAAAAAGGTCACAATGGGGAACATTGTATACATGGGGACACTTGTCGGGCATGATCTGACTTACTTGCCTGGTCCCTTCAAGGTCCTCCATGCGCATGGGCTCCAAAAGCAGGGGAGCAATGATCTGGGGGGTGGGCTCCAAAAGCTGGGGAGCATAAACTACCTTGGTGGGCATCGGTGCCGACTGCACCTCTGCCTGGGCAACTGCCCAACAGTGGCTCTCTGTGACTGCGGTCACAAGAGCATCCTCTTTATGTACTATCACCGGTCTCCCTAACCATGGGAACCGGTGCCCTGGCCAGACCCCATCAGGCTGCCCAGGGAGTACCTTGTTGCAGGGGACCCCTGGGCCAATCGCCTGCCAATTGCCTGGGACCCCTGGATGAAAAAACAAATCTTTGTGGACAGGTTGGTCCTCCTGCCTGATGGCTGCTGCCCGTCTGGAAGCTCCTGTTACGCTGTGCTCACCACAAACTAGACGAGACCTCTGTGCTGAGATGGGAATAGGCAAATACCAGCCACAGACAGGGGGACCCCGTCCGGAATGTAGGATGGTCTTGCAGGCCGAGTCTAGGGCAGGAGAGATCAGAATAAACGTATACTTGCCGGGTCCAATGCAGGAGAGGTCCTATTGCCAAGGTCAGGACTGGAGAAGAGCGGATCATCGGAGTTCAAAGCCAGGGTCAGAATTGGAGGGATGCAGGTCGTCAAAGTTCAAAGCCAGGGTCAGGGTAGGAGAGGTGCGGAGAGCCAGGTGAAGTAGAGATCAGTATTCCAGATAGCGAATGGTCCAAGGGCAGGCTGGGTCGGTACACGGGAGATCAGAACTAGGAACAAGGTAACAGGACAGGAACGAGGCAGGTTAAGCAGAGGCAAACACAGGTAACATGAGTCTATGCTCAGCCAAAGTGCCAGTGGCACAGCTGAGCATAAGTAGAAAGCACTGACCAATCTCCCAGGGGGTGGAGCGGAGGCGTGACCTTTGCAGAGTCCATTGATAGGCTGGATGGGAATAGTTCGCGAAGAATGAAGAGAGTTGCGTAGACTCATTCCGCAGGGAATTATGGGCAAATTCTGCCCAGGGGAGAAGGTCCGTCCAATCGTCTTGAGTCTGAGAGACAAAGCAGCGCAGATACTGTTCTAGGGACTGGTTGGTCCTCTCCGTTTGCCCATTAGACTGAGGGTGGTACCCAGATGAGAAGTGCAGGGATATGCCAAGTTTTTTAGAGAAGGCCCACCAGAATCTCGAGACAAACTGAGAACCCGTCAGAGACAATGGTCAAGGGAATTCCGTGGAGACGGAAGATCTCCCTGGTGAAAATGTCCGCCAAAGTAGGAGAATTGGGGAGACCCTTGAGTAGGACGAAGTGTGCCTGCTTAGAGAAGCGGTCAATAATTACCAAGATAGTGTTCATGCCTTTTGAGACAGGGAGCTCCACAATAAAGTCCATCGATAAATGGTTCCAGGGGCAGTCAGGAATGGGGAGTGGATGCAGAAGTCCCTGAGGTCTACTGCTGGGAACCTTACTTCGGGCGCATGTGGTGCAAGCTTTGACGAACTCGCATGTTGGGCCACCAAAAAGTCTGTTCAATGAGGTCCGTAGTTCTTTTGGTGCCCGGATGACCCGCAGTTTTAGACGAGTGACCCCATTCCAGAATCTTCCTGCGGTGAATGGGTGTAGCAAAAAGACAACCGTCCGGGACCTCCAGACCCTCCGGAATGTTGGACTGGTCCATGAGAATTTTGTCCAGTACATCGAAATTATTGGCAGATATGATGTACTTGGAAGGGAGTATGGTCCTCTGGCCTCGGTTTTGTCCTCACTTGGGAATTGACGAGAAAGGGCGTCTGCTTTTAAGTTCTTGGACACACGAATAAAAGAAATAATGTAATTAAAGCGGGAAAATTAAAGAGATCATCGGGCCTGACGAGCTCCCAGACGATGAGCGCTATCCAAATACATGAGGTTTTTGTGGTCTGTTAGAATAGTGCTTGGGCTCTCCGTACCTTCCAACAGATGCCTCCATTCCTCCAATGCGAGCTTGATGGCTAGTAATTCTCTGTTGCCCACGTCATAATTCTGTTATGCTGGAGAATTTTTTTTGACAAAAATGCACAGGGATGCAAATTGGCTGAAGGAGACTTTGTGACAAGATGGCGCCGGCTCCGGTGTCCGATGCGTCCACCTCCAGTGTAAACGGAAGTTTAGGGTTGGGATGAATCAGGACCGGTGCTGAAACAAAAGGATTTCTTCAGTAAGTCAAAGGCTTGAACAGCTGCAGGGGGCCAAGACGTGACATCGACTCCTTTCTTAGTGAGAGCAGTGATTGTAGCGACAATGGACGAGAAGTTGCGGATACATCTTCTGTAGTAGTTAGCAAAACCAAGAAACCTTTGAATGCACTTGAGGGAGGTGGGAAGCGGCCAGTCCAAGATGGACTTCAGTTTGGAGGATCCATGGCAAACCCGGAATCCGAGATCATGTAACCCAAGAACGTGGTAGTGGATTGATGAAAGTGACATTTCTCCAATTTAGCATAGAGGTGGTTCTGACAAAGGCGTAGTAGTACCTACTTGACTTGTTCAATGTGTTCAGGAAGGTTTTTTGAGAAAATTTAAATATCGTCGAGATAAACAATGAAAAATACATTGAGAAGATCCCTGAATATTTAGTTTACGAAATCCTGGAAGACCGCAGGGGCGTTACATAAGCCGAACGGCATAACTAGGTATTCATAGTGACCGTCTCTGGTATTGAAGGCCGTCTTCCATTCGTCGCCTTGTCGAATTCTTACCAGGTTATATGCGCACGTAGATCCAATTTGGAAAAGATGGTTGCTCCTTGGAGACGATCGAACAATTCGGATATTAAGGGTAAGGGATATCGTTTTTTAATCGTAATCTTTAACCCTCTGTAGTCGATGAATGGACGAAGGGTACCGTCCTTTTTCTTGACGAAGAAGAACCCTGCCCCAGCCGGAGAAGATTTCCTGATAAACCCTTTCTTGAGATTCTCTCGAATGTAATCCGACATGGCTTTAGTCTCCGGAAGGGAAAGGGGGTATGATCGCCCTCTAGGAAGAACGGACCCAGGCAAGAGATCTATAGGGCAATCAAAAGGTCGGTGAGGAGGAAGGATCTCTGACTTGATTTTATCGAAGACATCTTTGAAGGTCGAATAACAGCTTGGTAAGGTGTTCAGTACCTCCTTGGGATTCCTCAGACTGCAGATAGTTTGCCATGGTACTTCGCAGGTCGTGGAGCACTACTGATTCCAAGACATGGGTTCTGGTTTGACCCAATCGATATGTGGATTATGGCGTCGAAGTCATGGAAGGCACAAAATGATCTCGGCTGATGGAGAGTGGATGACATCCAGGGAGATCTTCTCTCTGTGGGTCTGCTCAACCAGGAGGGACAGCTCAATGGTTTGTAGAACGATGAATGCTGGCTGCAGAGGACGTCCGTCAATGGCCTCAAGTCCCACCGGGGTCCTCTTCCTCTCCAGCGGGATGTTATTCCTCCTAGCGAACTCTTGATCAATAAAGTTCCCTCCGGAACCGGAGTCGATAAATGCTGAGGCAGCAGCCGAGACCCCTGGGGCCAAAAGCGATACTGGAATCAAAATTCTGCTAGGTAAAGGTTCCTTGGTGGTAGAGGATTCAGAGAGCGTTCCCACAGAGACTCCTCTGGGCCTCAATGGGAGTTGGCGTTTCCCGACTTGGATCCGGGCTTGAGGGGGCAGTGTGGAAAAAAATTACCAGGATTACCACAGTACAAGCAGAGTCCGGAAGATCGGAGACACTGTTTCTCAGAAGGGGACAGCCTGTTGACACCTAGTTGTATGGGCTCCAGGCGTCAGCAGCAGAGGCCTCTGGAAAGGAGGAATGAACAAGAGAAGTCCTGGGGTTTACCTGACAGTGAGAAGAATGCTCGGACCTACTCTTGTAGTCGTTGATCCACTCGAATGCAGATCACAATGAGTTCCTCCAAATCAATTGGACGCTCTTGTGCGGCAAGTTCATCCTTCAACTGTTCAGAAAGGCCTTGCCAAAAGACAGAAGAGAGAGCCTCGTCGTTCCACCCCGTCTCAGAAGCGACTGTCCAGAATTCCAAGGCATACCTGTCCACTGGACGATTTTCCTGTGACATGTGGAGAAGGGAGGAAGCCGCAGTAATTTTACGACCCGGGGTGTTGAAGATACGTCTGAACTCCTTTGTGAACTGCCCAATGTCCTGTGTGAGGTCACTTCTCTGCTCCCAGATGGGAGAGGCCCAGGCCAATGCGTACCCTGTGAGCAATGAGACTAGATAGGCTACTTTGGATCTAGACGTAGGGAACCGGTAGGGAGTCATTTCGAACTGTATAAAGCACTGGTTGAAGAATCCACGATATTCTAAGGGATCTCCGGAGTACCGGTTGGGAGTGAGAAGTCGTGGATCGGACAGACAGGGGTTAACCGGAGGAGTAGGCAGAGGTGGAAGAAATGTGGGTAAATTAACCTGTTGTACTTGGACTGAGAGGGCCTGGAGGTTTTTCTGTAATGAGTCCATGCGACGATCAGACTTCTAGGTATTTCTCGAGCTTGGAGAACATAGCAGCATGAGATGCCACTACATCTCCCACCCCAGCGGGGTCTATATTTGTGGGGCTGAGCATAATGTTACGCTGTGCTCACCACAAACTAGACGAGACCCCTGTGCTGAGATGGGAATAGGCAAACACCAGCCACAGACACGGGGACCCCGTCCAGAATGTAGGATGGTCTTGCAGGCCGAGTCTAGGACAGGAGAGATCAGAATAAACGTGTACTTGCCGGGTCCGATGCAGGAGAGGTCCAGAGCATGGAAGGTACTATTGCCAAGGTCAGGACTGGAGAAGAGCGGATCGTCGGAGTTCAAAGCCAGGGTCAGAATTGGAGAGATGCGGGTCGTCAAAGTTCAAAGCCAGGGTCAGGGTAGGAGAGGTGCGGGCCAGGTGAAGCCGAGATCAGTATTCCAGAGAGTGAAGGGTCCAAGGGCAGGCTGGGTCGGTACACGGGAGATCAGAACTAGGAACAAGGTAACAGGACAGGAACGAGGCAGGTTAAGCAGAGGCAAAACACAGGTAACGTGAGTCTATGCTCAGCCAAAGTGCCAGTGGCACAGCTGAGCATAAGTAGCAAGCACTGACCAATCCCCCAGGGAGTGTAGCGGAGGCTTGTCCTCTGCAGAGTCCAGTGATAGGCTGGATGGGATAAGGCAGCTGCAAGAGATGGAGCTAATGAGCTCTTCTTGACCCGTCGCTCGGGTGCATCGCATGCGATTGCGTGGTGCGTTGGTGACGCACCGTGCGTCCAGCCTCCAATCCCACGATGCGGGGTCCGTGCCTGCGCTCCGGTCCAGCGGGGGGCGCCGCTCCTGCGGAGGACACTGCACATGCGGGAAGAAAGAAAGATTAGGAACGCGGAGGGCCGACAGCGGGCGTCGGAGCGGGCCGCAGGTAAGTGCGGGACCTGCGCGGGACCTGCGCGGGGACGCTTGTGGGCCCGTGAGTCCTTATAGCTCCATAGCTGTGTCGCTGGCAGGGGCTGCAGGGATCCCTTACAGTGTATTTTCCTGTAGCTTCTGCTCCACGGCTACTGGCTGCTTGAGTTCAGGGGACAGCATCTCGTCGGTCGTCCTCTCTGTAGTTGGGGAACATTGTCCCAGACTGGGGTTACTGGCTCGGGGGGCACAAGTAATTACAGCGGGGGTCACTACCCGCTTCTCTGCCTGTGGCCATGTTGGCACACAACTGGTCCCCATTTTGGCAGCCATACGGCATGGCACCCGCATGACACCATCCTCTGCTATCATGGTGGCTTGCATGGAGGCACGATCTCCAGCATCAGCTTGGCTGATCTCTCTCTCAGCCACATTGGCGTTCAGCTGACACTCCGATGGTAGAGTGTCAGCTCTTGGGGCTATCGGATTCACTGGCACCCCCGGGGGTTCTGGGACCCGCTTCTCGGACTGTGCCCCCGCGGACACACGATCTGGCACTACCGGGTGGTGCCCTCCTCAGCCTGCAGGGAGGTGAGATCCCCAGCACTGGGTTGGCTGATCTCTCCCTCCTTGGGTGCTCAGCTGACACTAGCATTAGAGTGTCAGCTCTTGGGACTATCGGGGGCACCTTCTCAGCTAGCAGGTGGCTGTCAGGAAATCAAGATTCTCAACACTCTGCTCGTTGGAGGAACTGTAACCTCTGCGGTACCGTTGAGGGTGGACACAACCTTACATAGAGAGTTAGCAGTTCGACTAGCGTGGTTGGCACGGTTCCGGGGGCAACAATAGGAGGGTTGAGTTCCTCCTCCAAGACACTCGAGGGGCTCACTCTCCGGGCTCACGGTCCTGCTAGTAGTGGCCACGACCACAACCTCAGGAGTCCATTCAACCATGCTGGCTTCGTGCCACTCCGAATCCTTGCACATGCCCCTCTGGGACCTGCCTCGCGTCGGCAGCCCATAGTGCGCACAACGGGCAACCACAATACTCTTATCCCAGAGACAGTAACAGTACTCAGAACCAGTCCTCAGCTTGGCTAGGAATTCCCTGGCATCGCAAAGCCCCTGAGAACCTTACCGGCGCGTCACTGGACTAGTCTCTATAAGTCTGAAAAGACTGAGAGCCCCAAAAAACAGATCTGTAGCAGCCCCTTTTAGAGACTACTGTTTTTACATGGAAAGAGCCATTCAGCCACTCAGATCGTGGGAACATGTCCCACCAGCCAGTCAGAGAAGGGCTCATCTGGCTGATGTCAGAGGCAGGGGGTGTGTTGAACCAGCTCGGGACAGTCCGTGGGCGGGAAATATGTTCTTGCCAATAGGAAAAGCACCAATGATTGCCATTTTTTCCTTAGCTAGTCCATTGCCTCCCACTGGGCCGGCGCCACTAAGTCTGGAAGACCAGAACGTCCACCCCCAGGGGGTCTATGTTCTCTGGATCCAGTACTCCGCCCTGCCCCGTCAACTTAGCACCCTGACACCTCTCAACATCCCGTCTCCTCCATCTATGGATTCTATGCAGACTAGCTGGTATCTTGAACGTATGCCCAGGCTGGCTGCATAGAGCCCAATAGAAAACGCACAACACGATAAAAAGTACTCTTTATTAGAGAATATACTTTGGGGAACCTCATATTTGGTTGGGGCACCCACAAACCCAATACAGGCTCTGGGATACCTTGGCACTAACAGGGGTTATTAACCTAGGCATTAACCTAGGGATTTCCTCAGCTACAGGGATACCTGTTCATCCCTGTGCTTCATTCACCTTTTTGAGCTATGCTGAAGCAGGGAACCCTAGTGGTGAGTCGCGGTTACATTTTTAAGGGAAGATATTGCCGGGGCAATGTGTATACATGTATCTGAAAATCAGGCTTGATTGTCGGATACATTTATCGGTGAACCAGTAACTCAGGTCCCTGACCTGATATCCACATTCCGACACCACTTTCTCCGCAAAATCCCCCTTAAACTCAGGCACCAGAAATCCCCGTGTGATTGCATGCCCGGGAATCCCTCTGTGATTGCACGCCCGGGAATCCCTGTGTGATTGCACGCCCGGGAATCCCCGTGTGATTGCACGCCTGGGATTCCCTGTGTGATTGCACGCCCGGGAATCCCTGTGTGATTGCACGCCTGGGATTCCCTGTGTGATTGCACGCCCGGGAATCCCTCTGTGATTGCATGCCCGGGAATCCCTCTGTGATTGCACGCCCGGGAATCCCTGTGTGATTGCACGCCTGGGATTCCCTGTGTGATTGCACGCCCGGGAATCCCTCTGTGATTGCATGCCCGGGAATCCCTGTGTGATTGCACGCCCGGGAATCCCCTTGTGATTGCATGCCCGGGAATCCCGGTGTGATTGCACACCCGGGAATCCCAGTGTGATTGCACGCCCGGGAATCCCTCTGTGATTGCATGCCCGGGAATCCCTCTGTGATTGCATGCCCGGGAATCCCTGTGTGATTGCACGCCTGGGATTCCCACTGTGATTGCACGCCCGGGAATCCCTGTGTGATTGCACGCCTGGGATTCCCACTGTGATTGCACGCCCGGGAATCCCTGTGTGATTGCACGCCCGGGAATCCCTGTGTGATTGCACGCCCGGGAATCCCTCTGTGATTGCATGCCCGGGAATCCCTGTGTGATTGCACGCCCGGGAATCCCTGTGTGATTGCACGCCCGGGAATCCCTCTGTGATTGCACGCCTGGGATTCCCTGTGTGATTGCACGCCCGGGATTCCCTGTGTGATTGCACGCCCAGGAATCCCTCTGTAATTGCACGCCCGGGAATCCCTGTGTGATTGCATGCCCGGGAATCCCTGTGTGATTGCATGCCCAGGAATCCCTCTGTGATTGCACGCCCGGGAATCCCTGTGTGATTGCATGCCCGGGAATCCCTCTGTGATTGCACGCCCGGGATTCCCTGTGTGATTGCACGCCCGGGAATCCCTGTGTGATTGCACGCCCGGGATTCCCTGTGTGATTGCATGCCTGGGAATCCCCGTGTGATTGCACGCCCGGGAATCCCCGTGTGATTGCACGCCCAGGAATCCCTCTGTGATTGCACGCCCGGGATTCCCACTGTGATTGCACGCCCAGGAATCCCTCTGTGATTGCACGCCCGGGAATCCCTGTGTGATTGCACGCCCGGGAATCCCTCTGTGATTGCAAGCCCGGGATTCCCTGTGTGATTGCACGCCCGGGAATCCCTGTGTGATTGCACGCCCAGGAATCCCTCTGTGATTGCATGCCCGGGAATCCCTCTGTGATTGCACGCCCGGGAATCCCTGTGTGATTGCACGCC
Source organism: Ascaphus truei (assembly GCF_040206685.1). Taxonomy (NCBI): domain Eukaryota; kingdom Metazoa; phylum Chordata; class Amphibia; order Anura; family Ascaphidae; genus Ascaphus; species Ascaphus truei. Next base: position 339,593 of record NC_134487.1, read on the forward strand.
CGGGAATCCCTCTGTGATTGCACGCCCGGGATTCCCACTGTGATTGCACGCCCAGGAATCCCTCTGTGATTGCACGCCCAGGAATCCCTCTGTGATTGCATGCCCGGGAATCCCTGTGTGATTGCATGCCCAGGAATCCCTCTGTGATTGCATGCCCAGGAATCCCTCTGTGATTGCATGCCCGGGAATCCCTGTGTGATTGCATGCCCAGGAATCCCTCTGTGATTGCACGCCCGGGAATCCCTGTGTGATTGCACGCCCGGGATTCCCTGTGTGATTGCACGCCCAGGAATCCCTCTGTGATTGCATGCCCGGGAATCCGTGTGATTGCACGCCCGGGAATCCCTGTGTGATTGCACGCCCGGGATTCCCACTGTGATTGCATGCCCAGGAATCCCTCTGTGATTGCACGCCCAGGAATCCCTCTGTGATTGCACGCCCGGGAATCCCTCTGTGATTGCATGCCCGGGAATCCCTCTGTGATTGCATGCCCGGGAATCCCTGTGTGATTGCACGCCCAGGAATCCCTCTGTGATTGCATGCCCGGGAATCCCTGTGTGATTGCACGCCCGGGATTCCCACTGTGATTGCATGCCCAGGAATCCCTCTGTGATTGCACGCCCAGGAATCCCTCTGTGATTGCACGCCCGGGAATCCCTCTGTGATTGCATGCCCGGGAATCCCTCTGTGATTGCATGCCCGGGAATCCCTGTGTGATTGCATGCCCGGGAATCCCTGTGTGATTGCACGCCCGGGAATCCCCGTGTGATTGCACGCCTGGGAATCCCCGTGTGATTGCACGCCTGGGAATCCCCGTGTGATTGCACGCCCGGGAATCCCCGTGTGATTGCACGCCCGGGAATCCCTGGGCCCAATGTTACTGGGCCCAAGGGCTAACTCTCTGGGACCCTTACACACGGATCAGGGGTAACCAAAACTGGGCTTAACCTTTATTTGTGAGCCTGGTTACCCCCTACCGTCACATACACACTCTATAGGATACTGAAGATCTGATTGGCACATTATACTATTGTGTTTTCTATTCCTTTTTTTTAATATATTTGCGCTCCCCAAGACTTGCACTACAAACGAACATGGGATTGAGAGAGCAATCACCACAATGGTTTGAGCTGCGGTTGGTTCATGAATAATTTTATTTTGTATCTATTATTTAAATCAGAGAATATTCTGTTTAATTAATTGCACCACATCAGTTTTATTCACATCACTGATTATCTTTCTTATTTAAGAATTTGCACTGTGTTTGGTTTGAGCGTCACTGTTGATATCACTATTTTTTCACTTGTACTGAGTAAGAGTCAGAGAGGCTTCCTGCCATACCACAGCACCATGGATCATATCTATACCCTACACAGCCTGATCAATAAGTACGTCCACAACAACAAGGGCAAAATCTTTGCTTGCTTTGTGGACTTTAAAAAGTCCTTCGACTCCATCTGGCATCCAGGCCTACTGCTGAAAATACTAGAGAGCGGAATCGGGGGGAGAACATACGACACGATCAAAAGTGTGTACTCTGAAAACAAATGCTGCGTGAAAATTAATAACAAAAAGGACAGACTTCTTCCATGGAGTTAGACAGGGCTGCAGCCTGAGTCCCACACTTTGTGACATATACATCAATGAGCTCGCAGCAGCCCTAGAATCCTCCTCAGCACCTGGGCTCAACTTGGCTGGCACAGAGATTAAGTCTCTACTGTAAGCAAACAATCTGCTCCTGCTGTCACCAACAGAACAGGGCCTCCAACAGAACAGGGCCTCCAACACAAACTGGCAATACTAGAAAAATGCAGCCAGACCTGGGCACTCTCTGTGAATACTGGCAATACAGAAATGTTCTTTTGTCATGCCAATAAAAATTATTTGATTTCAGAGAAAGAGAGAAAAAAAGAGAGAACGCGTAAGGATCCCCAACATGGCTGCCGAGGCCAGACATCTGCCTCTACCAACATAGCCGCTGAAGCAGGAAGTCAGCCTCATTCTCCATCTATTGCCTGCACCTGCCTGCCCCCCTTATAATGCTGCATTCCGCTCTCTTCCTTGCCTGTGCAAGGTTCAGTTTTCCTGTATTCCTGCTGAAGCCGTATCCTGCATTCTCGCTGATCTATCTTGCCTTGACGATCCTGCCTTCTCCGGCCCTGACCTCGGAACTGTGACCCCCACTACTCTCAAACAACAAAAATGTTAAGGGCGCTCCTATACAGTATGTAGTGGATGCAAAAATTACCGTGCAGGTGTATAAATAATAATGAGAAAAGAGAAACAAGCGCAGACGTCTCATGGTGCACTATGTAAAAGTAACATTTATATGTAAAGGTAAAAGATGCAAGTACAGCAACAAAAATCTTTAAAACATTGGTTAAAAAATGTATTATCAACGATGACGCCAGGGTTCACCACTCCACGCTCCAATTGCATCATGTGATCTGTGGAAAACCAGGGCATCCGTCTTATCTGGGGGAGCCGTCCTCTCTCATCGTGCAGATGTCGCTCCATAAGGTTAGTCCCCAGCGGGAGTTGTTGTCAAGTTCCTCTGACTTCAGGTGTCTGAATACTCACACGCCAAGCACCGGGGCATTCCACCAGAGCAGAGGGAACCTCAGAGGAATCGGCACACCTCCAGTGCTTTCTCACAAATGACGACAGTGCTTCCGAAGAGAGACGGAAAAGCTGGGTGAAGGAGACAGTGCTAGTCCAGTAAAAGGGTCTCCAGCACCATCAGCAATGTTCAAAATCCTACGCATTTTGTGACTCACATGGTCACTTCATCACCATGACTCCAGACGAAGCTAACCCTGCAAAACGCATAGTCATTGTTTGGTGGGTGCTGCTGACTCCCATCTGCCCCTACTAGAAACATTTCGGATCCTCCTCCATCCAGTACTGGAAGTTCGCCAAAACCGGAAGTGACGAGACAGAGAGTGACAGAGGCAGTGGTGAGAGTTCCGCCTTGGACACACACCATTTTATTATGTGCCCTATTATATCTAACACTGTATACGTGTTTATTTTATACTTTGTATCCATAAATTATATTTTGTATTTGGATTGCGCTATGTTGGCTCTCTCTTCACATTAACACCTTCACTGCCATCATCACTTCTCTCTACATCTACCTGAGCTACACATCAGGATTGAGTAAGACCCCCACGACCCTCTGAGAATTTTGCCACAGTTTTGGAAGTGATTTATTTATTTTGGAAGAACGTGAGTTCCACCTTCTGAGGTTCCTAAAAGACATATCACATCCACTTATGAAAACATAACTGTAATGGGAAAGGGGTAACCAGGCAATCTAATAAAGGTTAAGCCCGCTGGTTACCCCTGAATCCGTGGGGTCCCTGGTAGCTCCATAAGCCAGGGACCAGGGATAATATATGCTGGAAAATAAAATGAACCTGTGTTTTCCTATTTTATGTTCCCTTAGCCCTAGAACTGTAAATTTGTGTGTCAGTTTTAGGGGGGATGTTTGGGTGGAAATACAATTATTTTGGTTGCAGGAGTTGGGGGGCCAAAGTTGTCGGTAGTCGTTTAATTCTCACCAGCGAGCAGGCATGATTTGCCGGTACGCAGGGTGAATTACACCGGGGCTTCCCTGTGTCCACCAGACTCCTGGATTTCGAGCCCAAATATCACCAAGTTATTTCCCTTTTACGTATAAGGTCCCCCAAAGTATATTCTGTAATAAAGTGTACTTTATATTGTGTTTTGCGTTTACTATAAGGCTCAATACAGACAGCCCAGGCATATGGTTAAGATGCTAGCTAGTTTGCATAGAGTCCTTGGATGAAGGAGGAGACGGGATGTTGAGAGGTGTCGGGGTGCTAAGTGGACGAGGTGGGGTGGAGTACTGGGTCTGGAGAACAGAGACCCCCTGGGGGGAAACCTTCTGGTCTGCTAGAGCAATGGCGCCTGCCCAGTGGGAGGCAATGGGCTGGCTAAGGAAAAGATGGCGATTGTAGGTGCTTTTCCTATTGGCCAGAACATATGTCCCGCCCACGGGGTGTTTCAAGCCAGTTCAACATGCCCCTGCCTCTGACCTCATCAACCAGATGAGCCCTGCTCTGATTGGCTGCTGAGAATAATCCCATGCTCTGAGTGGCTGAAAGGCTCTGTACATGTTAAAACATAGGGCAAAGTAGTCTCTATAAGGGGCTGCTACAGATCAGGGTGTGTCTCTCAGGCTTTTCAGATTTATAGATAGTCTTGGGACTGGTCCAGTGACGCGCAGGTAAGGTTTCCCAGGGGCATTGCGATGCCAGGGAATTCCTAGCCAAGCTGAGGACTGGTTCTGAGGAGTGAAGTTACCTGTTCCAGGCTTATTCCAGCTCCGTGGAGCGAAAAAGGTGAGCCGTTGCTGAAGCAGGCGCCTTGCACCTAGGAAAGCCTAGTTTTTTACCCCCAGACCCAAAGTAAGTGTGTATATTCTCTGTATTTTGTATTTCTGTGTGTTTCCGAGGTCTTATCCAGATAAACCTCATTTTATTTCATTATTGTGTTTTGCCTCTTTACTGATCCCTTAAATATAAATGGTGTTAAAAGTCCTGGGGTACCGTGACAATAACATAGAGCAGTATGTTCTTATGTCTTCTTCTTTATACGATACCTGGGCTCCCCCACCTTTGAAAATTACCCCTACTACTCTGCCTTCTCCAGTCCTGACCCCGGAACAGTGACCACGATTATCCTGCCTCCTCCTGCCCTGACCTCGGACCTCACTATTCTACTCGTCAGGATTCGGATCTCAGGAACGGGTCGGTCTCCGCTCTCCACCTCTGCCTAGTGGGTCTGTCTCCTGGACAGTACTCAGCAACGTACGCGACCGCAACAGGAACAGCGAGGAAGAGACATATTGCTCTCCTAACTCTGCTGCATGTGGCTTGTTCCAGAATAAATCAGCAGACCCAGGGACTTCCTATGAGGCAATTAATTCTGAATACTCCCTAAAGGTGACCGTACGACTTGTAACAAGAGGATCTTATGGTACTCACCATCGACAACAAACGTAACTATTTCTCCTGAAATTGGGGTCACATGATGCTCAGCGTTCGCCTCTTCTTTCTCTGACTTAATCTCTAACCTCTCGGGTGCTACCCCTGGAAAACCTGCCAACAAGAAAAGGAAAGTGAATCGTAAAGCTGGGAGTGGAAACTCTTCCTGTGACATCACTATACAGAAATACTTTATACTACGGGGAGGGGAGAAGAAACTCATTTTACTTGATTAAAATAAAACTATGGATTTTTTTGGTTCTACCAATGTTCAAACCTCAATAACAATAATAAACAAACAATTCATTGGTGTTTTCTATTCCTAGAACATGTAGCTTATAATTCTTATTACTATTCTTATAACATGTAATGTTTTTCCCCAAAAAATTGTAGTCTATTTTTTAAATTCAATAAAGACAAGTGAGGATATAAAGGGTACTTATCACCAACAGGAAATATAACTATTTCACTCTTTTTTGGGGTCATATGATCCTCAGTGTGTGGCTCTGCTTTCTCAGGGTTAATCTCTAACCTCCACAATCACTGGGAAACCTGGCAATAGGAAACGGAAATTCCATCATGTAAAGCTGGGAGTGAGGGGCTCTTCCTGTGATTTCACCTCCTCTTATATTGGTATAATATAATATCTGTCGTAAATAAATGTTTTACTGGCCCTCCTGGCAGAAAATGACAAAGATTTGAAGACATATCTTACCTGCTAGTGGTTCAATAAGAACAAAAAAATTAATTAGTTTGGGTGTTTGACTCAGATAACGGCACAACAATCAGACATTCCCTCCTTGCAGATTTCAGTCACCACAAAATCTACTATACTCACTTAACATGTGTGGATCCAAGCTACTAATGGGCAGTGCTCCCCTGTCCATGCTGGTCGTGGGCGGTGCTCCCCTGTCCATGCTGGTCGTGGGCGGTGCTCCCCTGTCCATGCTGGTCGTGGGCAGTGCTCCCCTGTCCATGCTGGTCGTGGGCAGTGCTCCCCTGTCCATGCAGGTAGTGAGCAGTGCTCCCCTGTCCATGCTGGTAGTGGGCTGTGTGCCCCTGTCCATGCAGGTAGTGGGCAGTGCTCCCCTGTCCATACTGGTAGTGGGCAGTGCTCCCCTGTCCATGCAGGTAGTGGGCAGTGTGCTCCTGTCCATGCAGGTAGTGGGCAGTGCTCCCCTGTCCATGCAGGTAGTGGGCAGTGTGCCCCTGTCCATACAGGTAGTGGGCAGTGCTCCCCTGTCCATGCAGGTCGTGGGCAGTGCTCCCCTGTCCATGCAGGAAGTGGGCAGTGCTCCCCTGTCCATGCAGGTAGTGGGCAGTGCTCCCCTGTCCATGCTGGTAGTGGGCAGTGCTCCCCTGTCCATGCTGGTAGTGGGCAGTGCTCCTCTGTCCATGCTGGTAGTGGGCAGTGTGCCCCTGTCCATGCTGGTAGTGGGCAGTGCTCCTCTGTCCATGCTGGTAGTGGGCAGTGCTCCTCTGTCCATGCTGGTTGAGGGCAGTGCTCCTCTGTCCAGGCTGGTAGTGGGCAGTGCCCCTCTGTCCATGCTGATAGTGGGCAATGCCCCTCTGTCCACGCTGATAGTGGGCAATGCTTCTCTGTCCACGCTGGTAGTGGGCAGTGCCCCTCTGTCCACGCTGGTAGCGGGCAGTGCCCCTCTGTCCACGCTGGTAGCGGGCAGTGCCCCTCTGTCCACGCTGGTAGCGGGCAGTGCCCCTCTGTCCATGCTGGTAGCGGGCAGTGCCCCTCTGTCCATGCTGGTAGTGGGCAGTGCCCCTCTGTCCATGCTGGTAGTGGGCAGTGCCCCTCTGTCCATGCTGGTAGTGGGCAGTGCCCCTCTGTCCATGCTGGTAGTGGGCAGTGCCCCTCTGTCTATGCTGGTAGTGGGCAGTGCCCCTCTGTCCATGCTGGTAGTGGGCAGTGCCCCTCTGTCCATGCTGGTAGTGGGCAGTGCCCCTCTGTCCATGCTTTTAGTGGGCAGTGCCCCTCTGTCCATGCTGGTAGTGGGCAGTGCCCCTCTGTCCATGCTGGTAGTGGGCAGCGCTCCTCTGTCCATGCTGGTAGTGGGCAATGCTTCTCTGTCCATGCTGGTAGTGGGCAGTGCTCCCGTGTCCATGCTGGTAGTGGGCAGTGTGCCCCTGTCCATGCTGGTAGTAGGCAGTGCTCCCGTGTCCATGCTGGTAGTGGGCAATGCTTCTCTGTCCATGCTGGTAGTGGGCAGTGCTCCCGTGTCCATACTGGTAGTGGGCAGTGTGCCTCTGTCCATGCTGGTAGTGGGCAGTGCTCCCCTGTCCATACTGGTAGTGGGCAGTGTGCCTCTGTCCATGCTGGTAGTGGGCAGTGCTCCCGTGTCCATACTGGTAGTGGGCAGTGTGCCTCTGTCCATGCTGGTAGTGGGCAGGGCTCCCCTGTCCATACTGGTAGTGCGCAGGGCTCCCCTGTCCATACTGGTAGTGGGCAGTGCTCCTCTGTCCATGCTGGTAGTGGGCAGTGCTCCTCTGTCCATGCTGGTAGTGTGCAGGACCCCTCTGTCCATGCTGGTAGTTGGCAGTGCTCCTCTGTCCATGCTGGTAGTAGGCAGTGCTCCTCTGTCCATGCTGGTAGTGGGCAGTGCTCCTCTGTCCATGCTGGTAGTGGGCAGTGCTCCTCTGTCCATGCTGGTAGTGGGCAGTGCTCCTCTGTCCATGCTGGTAGTAGGCAGTGCTCCTCTGTCCATGCTGGTAGTGGGCAGTGCTCCTCTGTCCATGCTGGTAGTGGGCAGTGTTTCTCTGAAGGTGCTGAGATAGGATGTTCCTTTATTTATATTTGTTGGGTGACAGATGTATCTGTATAAAAGAGAAGAAGAAATGTAATTAGTATGATCTGTTTTCTTGGACAAATATACAGCATTTAGTATAAGCTTTCAAACCTACGAGTATTAACACAAAACAATCACAAAAGAGTCAGAGAAGACAGGGGCACCAAAAACAAACATATGGTCCTCAAACAGGAACTTACATTTTAAACACTGCAAAATAAATTAATGGTTCAGGATTATGTTATAACACAACCATCTAGTATACAAACCACAGTATAGAGTCCGAAAGCAACAGCCATAAGACTAGCAATGTCCTGTTAGTGCAACATAGTAATAGACTGTACAGTTCTATAGTATGAATAAAAAAGCTAATACAGCTGAACCCCGTTATAGTGCGCCCCTATATAACGCAAATCCACATATAACGCGGTTTTTACGTGGCTCCCGTTTTTTTTTTGCACACTGCACACACTCCCAGCACTCACTGCACACAGCACACACTCTCACTGCACACACTCCCAGCACTCACTGCACACTGCTCACAGCACACACTCTCACTGCACACACTACCAGCCCTCACTGCACACACTCCCAGCACTCTGCTCACAGCACACACTCACTGCACACACTACCAGCACACACTCCCAGCACTCACTGCTCACAGCACACTCTCAACACACTATCACAGCACTCACAGCACACTACACTGCACAGCACACCACACTCACACCTCCCATTCCCACTCCCTACCTTTGGAGATCGGAGCGGAGCTGGCATCAGGAGGAGGGGGGGGTTGTCGGGAGATGGGGGGGTTGTCGGGAGGAGGGGGGGGTGTCGGGAGGTGGTGTCGGGAGGAGGGGGGGTGTTGGGTTGAGGGGGGGTGTCGGGAGGAGGGGGGGTGTCAGGAGGAAGGTGAGTGAGGAGCAGGCTGGGACTCGGAGGGCCGCGTGGGCTAAGCCCAAAACTGATTATGCCGCGGAGGGCCATTAGATGTGGGGGCCTCGGGGGGGGGGGAGGAAGTGGATGCCGGTGGAGGGGGATGGATGCCGGTGGTGGGAGGTAAGGAGCAGGTTGCGGCTGGACTCGGAGGGCCGCTGCTGGGGGACGTGTAGGGCTTCCGGCCATCTCTTCCTTCCTGCCTTACTCCCTCCCGATCGGGAGCGCGGCGGCCATTTTCTTTTATTTTTATTTTTGCGACAGCCATTTTGTTTTTTCACGACCCCGCTACTAACGCGGTGGTCTCGGGTGGACCCCGAGGACCGCGCTATAATGGGGTTCAGCTGTACATCGGGTGCTCCTGTTTGGCATCAGAGAGACTTTGATAAATGCTCCGGATACCCTCTCAGGCCCAGCAGTTCTGCTCCATACTGACACGGTCTCCCCTTTCTATATGATACAGTGAGAAGTGGGTAATGCAGACTAATCAGTGCAGTAACGTCCCCTCACCTGACTTCCACTTCTATACCAGGGCCTACATGCCACACAGACACCTGTATGTATATCTGTATGTCTTTATTTATATAGCGGAAAGTAGAATGATCCAGGGCAACTTCGAATTTCTTTAGAAAAATTTATTCAGCACAAAAAAACACAACGTTTCATCCCTCCCAGGGGTTAGGGTTAGAGGTTAGGGGACTTTATCAAGTGACTGGCTAGGAGGGATGAAACGTTGTGTTTTTTGTGCTGAATACAAGTTGCCCGGGATCTCTCTACTTTCCTCAATACTGGATTTTTTAGGCAGATATCCCTGAACCAGGAGCACCGGTCTTTGCAAGTATTTTGATTTATTTTTTGTGGTGTGCAGCTTCTCGTTATATTTTATTTATATAGCGCCATTAATGTACATAGCCCTTTACAGCAGTAATATATGTGACAATCATATAAATAACAAATAATATAAATAACACATAAAGGGGAAAAGTGCTTCAGACATAAAAGTAACATTTAGGAAAAGGAGTCCATTTTCCGAAGAACTTACAATCAAATTGGTAGGTAGGAAGAACATACAGACAGTAGGTGGGCATTCTGGTAAGTGTGTCTGCAAGGGGCCAAGCTTTATGTACTAGGTGTATAGTATTAGCCACGGAGCTACTCATATTCTTCGTTAAGCAGGTGTGTTTTAAGGGGGGGTCTTAAAGGTGGATAGAGAGGGTGCTAGTCGGGTATTGAGAGGAAGGGCATTCCAGAGGTGTGGAGCAGTCAGTGAGAAAGTTTAAGGTGGGAGAGGGCTTTAGATACAAAGGGGGTAGAGAGAAGACATCCTTGAGCAGAACGCAAGAGTCGGGATGGTGCATAGCGAGAAATTAGGGATGAGATGTAAGGAGGGGCAGAAGAGTGTAAAGCTTTAAAAAGGAGGAGAATTGAGTGAGAGATGCGGGATTTGATAGGAAGCCAGAGAGTGATTTGAGAAAGGGAGACGGCAAGACAGATTTAGGAAAGAGTAGAGTGATTCTGGCAGCAGCGTTTAGGATAGATTGTAGGGGAGACAGGTGAGAGGCCGGACAGCAGGAGGTTACAGTAGTCGAGATGGGAGAGAATGACTCCCAAAGTCAGTATGCCATGATTTGGAGATCTGTTCGGCTGCCTCGGCGTCTCGGGAATCCCACATAACGCAGAAGCGTTTGGAAGGGGTGTGTGCAGGACACCGAGGCAGTCGAGCAGATCTACGAATCACGGCATACTGACTTTGGGAGTACCCTCTATGCACAATATCTTACACATTGTGAGTGCTATGTGCATTTTGTATGTCATTTTAAATGTATTAAATCAGGTTACACTGTGTTTTTTTGCCTTGCTATCTTTCCATACTTCTACCTCTGAGATGACATCTATCTGAAGGGATTCACAGTCCAGCAGTGTTGGATCTGTCATCTTCACGACATCATACCGAGACGACCAGAAGCCCATTAGGAATGATGCCTGATATTTTTGTCTCTCTCTTTGTCTGACCAAGAAGATTTCTTGTGTGGACCATCAAAGTGGAAACTGCCCCTTTCCATTACATATTACACTTTGTTTTTCTTTTCCTTTGCACACCTTTAGGTTTGTTTTTCTGGATGTTTGCCTTCTTTCTCTCTGGGTGAGAGATCCAAACCTCAGCTGCAGGGAAAGAATAGCTATTTCGCTTATATCACTTTATTCAGTGTGTTCATTGTTTATTGTATGTGCACTGTTCTTTTTTTCCTTTTCTTCCATATATACATTCCACAAAGATACACATACACACATACCAGGGACTATGTACCACACATACATACCAGGGACTACATGTCACACAGACACACATACATAGATTAATTACAATTAGATTGTAAGCTCCTCAGAGCAGGAACTCCTCTTCATTATTGTTACTTTTATGTCTGAAGCACTTATCCCCATGACCTGTTATTTATATGATTACAACATGTATTACTACTGTGAAGCGCTATGTACATTTATGGCGCTATACAGGCAGTCCTCGTTTTACAACGCTTCGCTTTACAACGAATGGCTTATTCAACGCTATGCAATGCATACCTATATTCATTTTTACAACGCCAAAATGGCTTATCCAACGCTCTTACGACGCTTTGCAACGTTGTGTATGTGTGTATATATATACACATTCACATAAACAACAATGAAAAGAGAAGAGTCGTAAGAGCGTATATATAATATTATACTATTTAATATATTATTTATTATGTTATATTATATAATACAGTGTATACACTATATAATTTATGTGTGTGCTGCATATCTTATTGCCTGCATAAAATATTTGGTGTATTTTAGTGTTAAAAATGCCTTCAGGAACGGAACCTTTCATTTAATCAGTGTTCCCATCGGAAAACGTGCCTGTATAAATAAAGACATACAATACAATACATACTTGTATTGGAAAGTACCATTCATTAGCTGAAGTATGCCATAACATGTGCTTTAAGTAAGCAGAGCTCGCTCTCTCGTCACATATTTGACCACTCATCAGCTTAAGTGTGCCATGGCATGTGCTTTGGGTGAGCAGAGCTCTCTCTCTGTGTGTCACATGTTTAACATATATACAGTTGTTTACTGCAAAGGAAGTATGCATTTTGCTACAACACATAGCACTGATTGGAGGAAGCCTAACAGAAAATGCTATAAATAAGAGCTTAGGTTGGGGATAGTGGCAGAAGCTTCTCCACGGACCGTGCAGGTGCATGGCCAAGAATTCCCCTCTCTCTCTCGGGATAAGACTAGATTGGGGCTTCGCCAGGTGTTTGGAGCGTTTTCCTGTTGTATGCTGTTTAGCTGTGCAAGCTGTAACTGAGAACATAACCGAAGTTAAGTAAAATCCCTTTTTGATTACATCTCTAAGGCTCGTTCTATAGTAGGTGCGGGCGCCTGTGCGAACACGTGAAGCACACTTTTTGTGTGTGTGGTCCGTGCTGCCGGGAGCGAGAGGTTTGTAGTGGTCTGTGTGTTTGTATGTGTGTGTGTTATTAATTTATTACATATTTTTAAAATGAAAAAGACACTGAGTAAGAATAAATTAGTTATTAACATTGTACACACACACACACACACACACACACACACACACACACATACATTACAGCGGCGGTAGCAGCGTGAAAACGTACTTTTCTCAAGCTTCCCTCCTGTCGGCCAGCTCCACGCTCACTGTCGTGCGCGGCCCTTATATAGGACAGCTGGCTATCCACAGCCAACTATAAGTGCCGCACGCGCACCCACTATATTATGGGACTAAGAACTTTTACTTAATCAGAGTGTGCAAGTTATTGGCTGAATCCAGAATCTTTGCATTACAGCAAGGCCCCGCTTCTCGGAGCCCTGCTTTTCGGCGATCCGCCGATACGGCGGTACCGAGAAGGGGGCCGCCATGTCTGCGCATGCGCAGAACAGGCCGATCCGATGTCGCGCATTCGCAGAACGGGCTGGTTCAGGGTCACGCATGTACAGAATGGGGGCTTTTGCCGATGTTGCGCATAACGGCACATTGCCGGCCTGCGAATGCGCACCTAACAAAAAATAGAACGGAACCAGCCGCATGACTGGGGCCCTCCTGTACAATACTATACATACCAGGGACTACATGCCACACAGAGATAGATACATACATACCAGGGCATACATGCCACACAGACACACATACCAGGAACTAGGTGCCACACAGACACATATCAGGGACTGCTTGGTACACAGACACACATGTACACGCTGCAACTGATACACCACATGTTTTGGGTCCTGAAAGACCAGGTGTACCCATTAAACAGAAAGTATTATGTGTGCTAAGTTGCATAGTTTAGGGGACTTTTATAGGCATTGCTTGCAAGTACCTCCAGCACAATTAGAGAGACTACAGTGGGACCTATATTTATATACAAAATGTTGAAGTGTCTGTATAGTGTGTGTGTGTGTGTGTGTGTGTGTGTGTGTGTGTGTGTGTGTGTGTGTGTGTGAGATTAGGGCTGTAATCGGTTAATTCATCAGTACAAGGTGATACTTTCTCCTCAGTAAGGGCTGGCCCAGCTTAGCCAGGGTGTGAGGCTTCAGCAAATAATAGAAGTGTCTGTGTTACATTACATTGTGTTACATTGTCAGCAGCCATATTGGATCTGTTCCTTCCTGTGCTGTGTGTGTTAAATGAATTCGGAGCTGGCGCCCTGGGTGAGAAGTGCTGGGAGGGTCAGTGCTGGAGGTCAGTGCCCGGAGGGTCAGTGCTGGGAGGGTCAGTGCTGGAGGTCAGTGCTGGGAGGGTCAGTGCTGGAGGTCAGTGCTGGGAGGATGAGTGCCCGGAGGGTCAGTGCCGGGAGTGTCAGTGCCGGGAGGGGACAGGGGACAGCTAATGAATGGCTTTAGGTTCCCAGAGGGCAGTCCCACTGCCCTTACTGCCCGCGGTATCCTTTGCGTCTCCATTATCTGCCCCCCCAGGATGTGCCTCATTTCTCCTACATGACACAGCAGCCATGTCTGTGCCCAGGGGGAGACGTCTCATAGTTACTGTGTCTTACCTGCAAACCGGATGTGCCCTGCTAGCTGTCCCCTCCTCCTGCTAGCTGTCCCCTCCTCCTGCTAGCACTCCCCTCCTCCTGCTAGCTGTCCCCTCCTCCTGCTAGCACTCCCCTCCTCCTGCTAACTGTCCCCTCCTCCTGCTAGCACTCCCCTCCTCCTGCTAGCTGTCCCCTCCTCCTGCTAGCTGTCCCCTCCTCCTGCTAGCACTCCCCTCCTCCTGCTAGCACTCCCCTCCTCCTGCTAGCACTCCCCTCCTCCTGCTAGCACTCCCCTCCTCCTGCTAGCTGTCCCCTCCTCCTGCTAGCTGTCCTCTCCTCCTGCTAGCTGTCCTCTCCTCCTCCTGCTAGCACTCCCCTCCTCCTGCTAGCTGTCCCCTCCTCCTGCTAGCTGTCCTCTCCTCCTCCTGCTAGCACTCCCCTCCTCCCCCCTGCTACTGTAGTTGTCTCCTCCACACTGTTTGCTGTGTCCCCCCCCTGCTTGCTGCGTCCTTCCTCTTGTGCCCCCCCTTCCCTGCTTGCTGGGCTCACCCCCCCTCCCCTGCTTGCTGGGCTCACCCCCCCCTCCCCTGCTTGCTGGGCTCACCCCCCCCCCTCCCCTGCTTGCTGGGCTCACCCCCCCCTCCCCTGCTTGCTGGGCTCACCCCCCCTCCCCTGCTTGCTGGGCTCACCCCCCCCCCCTTCTTGCTGGGCTCACCCCCCCCCCTCCCCTGCTTGCTGGGCTCACCCCCCCTCCCCTGCTTGCTGGGCTCACCCCCCCCTCCCCTGCTTGCTGGGCTCACCCCCCCTCCCCTGCTTGCTGGGCTCACCCACCCCCCCCCCCCTTCTTGCTGGGCTCACCCCCCCCTCCCCTGCTTGCTGGGCTCACCCCCCCCTCCCCTGCTTGCTGGGCTCACCCCCCCCTCCCCTGCTTGCTGGGCTCACCCCCCCCTCCCCTGCTTGCTGGGCTCACCCCCCCCCCCCACTTCTTGCTGGGCTCACCCCCCCCCCCACTTCTTGCTGGGCTCACCCCCCCCCCTGCTTGCTGGGCTCACCCCCCCCCCCCCCCTGCTTGCTGGGCTCACCCCCCCCCCCTGCTTGCTGGGCTCACCCTCACTCCCCTGCTTGCTGGGCTCACCCCCCCCCCCCCCGCTTGCTGTCCCCCGCTTGCTGTCCCCCACTTGCTGTCCCCACCCCCCCCCCTCCCCTGCCCTCCCCTGCCCTCCCCTGCCTGTTCTGTGCAGACACAAGTTGCAGTGAAACAGACATGAGCTGATACATGATTACACATTGTATCTCTGGGATTCCAGAAATCCTCTCCCCGAGACCTGCAACTGGTCACCAGGACTTTCACACAAATTAGTGATATACTGTATACACACACACACACACACACAGCAGGGACAGCACTCAGGCATGTAACACCTTCACTTACATTTCCCCACTAATATCCCAGACTGTATGTTTAATGTCTTGTCACATTTACAGTTGCTGCTATCTGGGTTAAGTGACAAGACTTTTCTAAGCAAAGTCACATTGGCGACCATATTTAAGGGATCCGGCAAAGGTTATTGTATGTCTTTATTTATATAGCGCCATTAATGTACATAGCGCTTCACAGCAGTAATACACATGGTAATAATATAAATAACAGGTCAAGGGAATAAGTGCTTCAGACATAAAAGTAACATTTAGGAAGAGGAGTCCCTGCTCCGAGGAGCTTACAATCTAAGGCCTCGGACATGGTAAAAAAGACCGCGCTGAGCCAGCACACTTACAGTACCTCCTGCATCTGGTTTGTGTGTGGCTTCCGCAGGCGTGCTGAGGCGTGCGGAATTGCAGGAGACAGATTGATTTTAGTTTTCGCGCTGAGGGAAGCGGAGGGCCGGTCACGTGACCGGCAAAAGCCAATGGCACTCGCTAACGTCGGTGACGTGGCGCGCTAGCCCCGCCTCTAGCACCGCCTCTCAAGCGCGCTCGCTGACACTCATTCCAGGACACAAAAAAAGCTCCTGCTTGAGCAGGAGCGTCAGCGCGGTATTTTTTACCATGTCCGAGGCCTAATTGGTAGCTAGGAACGTACAGAGAAAGGGGGACGGCATTCTGGTAAGTCGTCTGCAGGGGCCCAAGCTTGATGTATCATGCGTATAGTATTACTCATATACTTCTTTAAGCAAGTGTGTCTTAGGCTGAGTCCAGGGTCAGCGCTGAGGCGCGCTGACGCTTGTCAGTGAGCCCCTGCAGCCGCAATGAGAGCGGCTTTAGCAGGGGCACGCGTGCGGAGGCGTAGGTCTTACCAAATTTCTAGTTTGAGCGCTCACGGGAGCGCAGGGCCAGTCACGTGAGCGGTTCGCCCAATGAGGGCGATCCAGCTCTGTGACGTCACTGGCCCGCCCCCCGACACGCCCCCGGACGGTGCGCGAACTAAGGCCAGGGAAAGCACCCTCAGCGCACCTCCGCACGGCTGCAGTTACCATGGACTCAGCCTTAAGGTAATCCATAAATATCCCTGTAAAATGTAAAACAGTTAAAGACACAATTGTTATGGTCACTATAACAATGCCATAGGAAGAGATTGTTTACAGGAGAACTAGTTGTGCTTTGTCTAAAACCCTTCTCTATTCAGAGTCTAGAGAAATGCATTCTGTAATGCTATTAGGGTGGTTACATTTGCTTAGGGAACCCGGTTAGGATAGGTATCTAAAGGGTTAATTCCTCTCCTACAGCAAAGCTGAATGCTGCAATGAGAGGGGTTTTGTGATGAGTGATATTTTGTCACATTAGAAAATAATTAAGAATAGTCGTATTAGTGTTATAGTGGGGAAATAATGAAACAATGTGTTTCACATTCTCTATCGCAGGGCATCTGTGGTATAGAAGGGGTGCGCAAACTTTTCCCCCTGCGCACCCCTGCCTGCTCTCGGCGTCTCTAAGGCTAAGGCCTTGCCCCCGCTGCATGCTGCAGCGTCCGCTGTGGCGGACGCTGCGCTCACCAGAGCCCTCCCCGCAATGGCGGGAACTCGCGTTGAGCGGCTAGGCACGCCCCCCGGCGGTTCAGCCAATGAGGGCGAACCTGCCGGGTGACGTCATGGCCGCGCCCCCGTCACTCCCCCACCACGCCCCCCCCGGTCTCTCTTCCTGCAGTGAGCTGCAGACCGGGGAATCGCCGGAACGCGCAGCCGAAAGCGCGGGCGCGCATTAGAGCGCCGTGACCGGGGCCTTAGCCTAAGGCCCCGGTATCTCCGCTGCAACGCGCGCCCGCGAGATTGGCGGCGCGTGCAGCCGATTACCTGGTCTGCAGCTCACTGCAGGAAGAGAGACCGGGGGGGGGGGCGTGGTGGGGGAGTGACGGGGGCGCGGCCATGACGTCACCCGGCAGGTTCGCCCTCATTGGCTGAACCGCCGGGGGGCGTGCCGTATCACTCGACGCGAGTCCTGCTCTCAATTCTTTTAAGAGCAGGAGCAGCTCTCGCCCCAGCGCTGCGGCCCCCCCTCGCAGCGGGCCCGGCGCCATTGAGGGGAGGGCTCTCGTCCGTGCGGCGGACGCTGTAGTAGGCAGCGGGGTCAAGGCCTAACCCTCCCCCCATATGCTCGGCCCCAGTGTCAAATAACGCTCGGGGTCATGTGACGTCACGTTGCCATGGTAACATCCCGTGACGCCAGGTTACTATGACGACGTGTCGCTGGAAGGGAAGGTAAGTGTGTTGAAGTGGTTTACAGAGGCCCCGCGCACTTCCCGAAGGCACTTAAATTAAGCGCCTGGGAAGCAGCAAAGGTCTCTGTAATTCTTACCGTGGTTCAGCTGGCATCTGGAGATGCGTCGCCATGGCAACGCGACGTCATGACACCGTGAACCATGGTAAGGAGGGGGGCGCGTGGCGAGGACAGCCAGCAGGGGGGCGCAGGGGAAAAGATTGTGCTCCCCTGTTATAGAGGCCTCACGCGGTCCCCCGGCATTTAATTTAGAAAATCTAGGGCCCCCTAGTTTGCACACCGCTGGTATAGAAGAGGGTAACCACTTTAATTACTCCCTCACTCTAAATATAATTGTCTAATTGTAGTTAATGTCTAAGTGTAATCTTATTCTTCCTATAGGATTGTGTGTGTGTGTGTGAGATGGGTGTGTGTGTGTGTGTGTGTGTGTGTGTGTGTGTGTGTGTGTGTGTGTGTGTGTGTGTGTGTGTGTGTGTGTGTGTGTGTGTGTGTGTGTGTGTGTGTCCTGTGTGTGTCCCTGTGTGTGTCCCTGTGTGTGTCCCTGTGTGTGTGTGTGTGTGTGTGTGTGTGTGTGTGTGTGTGTGTGTGTGTGTGTGTGTGTGTGTGTGTGTGTGTGTGTGTGTGTGTGTGTGTGTTATACAGTAGGAAGAAGAGGAAACAGATCACAATGTAAAACTCACTTCCTACCGTACTATAGGACAGGGGTGCGCACACTGGGGGTTACAGAGGCCCTGCGCTCTTCCCCAAAGCATTTAAATGCCGGGGGACCGCGGGAGGCTTGTGTAACTCCTTTGACTCAGACAGCTTTCGGCAACATGTCGCCATGGCAATACAGTGTCAAATGATGCTGCAGAGTCACATGACCCCACAGCGTCATTTGACGCTTGAGACAAGTTAAGGGGGGGGCACGAGCATTGGGGGAGAGCAGGCAGGGGGGCGCAGGGCATAACGTTTGTGCACCCCTGCTATAGGACTATATTAGTGATGTGTACGTATGTGTATTATAGGAACTAGGAGAAATATATCACTGTGTAATACCCACGCAATGCTATAATGTAAGAAAGAGGCACACAATTTGATTTTTAAGCTTATAATGGATTGGCTTAACTCATTGCAAAACATAGAAATTATTTGAATGTTGGGAATTATACATTACTTACATTCCATTGACTGAAAAATTAATCTGGGATAATTAGTGTAGCCCCTGTAAACAGCACGGGCTATACCTATCTTCCTCCTACTGTGGTAAGTCCTGTTAAGGGCAGGCACCAGTAGTTATCATGGGTTTTCTCCCTTCCTAGCCCTGCCCTGAGTGGTAGACGCAGGCCCCTGACTCTGCTGCAGGCGCGAGACAGAGGGGAGGCTCTGCTGACATCATTAGGGGTGGGGCTGACTCTATATTTAGCAGCCGCTCCTGTAAGTGACAGTTCTGTTAGTCCTGGGCGAGTTCGAGTCCGGTGCTGTCCGAGGAGTTGGAGGAGACAGTGCGGTCTCACCTGTGCCGCCGTGCAGGAGCAGGGAGAGGAGCGGAGAGACTCAGCCACTTTGAGTAGAGCTGATAGCACAATAGACCCGGTGGACCAATGCCCAGCACTCCGCTGCTGGGGGTGATGGGGAGAATCCAGTCTCCACCCAGAGGCTAACCTCTGAGGTGGGCTGTGGGGTATTGACGCCCCATCCCAGACCATCCTGTCGGAGGAGAGACTTAGAGGGAAGGAGAGGAGGAGAGTGAATAACGGGGCTTTGCTGTTGTTGTTGTGGCTGCTGGTCGCCACTACATTTGGAGTCGCTGGTCTGACCAATAAAGAGACTATACTTTTATACAAAGACTGTGTTGTGAGTTTGGAGCATTCAACCCCTGGACCAGGGAGGTTCTTCTATACAGGTCCTATCCCATATTCCTGGGAGTATAGAAGATGGAGGCGCTGCACCACTAAGAAAGCATGGAGGCTACCACCCCAGAAGCCTGGTCCTGTCTCCCCAATAACAACGCGGGAAGCTCAGGCCCTCCTGTTCCACGCAGGTATGCACCACCACTACGCATGTAATCTGCCCTCACGCACCCTAGACACCACCGATGAGTCTGGGGGGGTGGGGGGAATAAGGGTTACATTTGGAGGCGCTGCTGAGAGATATATGCCAGAACAGGTCAGGCTTATAGCGAGGCGGAACGGGAAGAGTGAGATGCACTCTCCGTGCAAGTGCTGGAGAAGGAAGGGCACAATTGCACATACCGAACACAGAGCACCACAGAGCACTTGCATGGTAGACACCGAGTACAGTGCATGGAGGAGAGGAGTTCCGCTGAGCCTGGGGTACAGCCACCCCATATTAGTAGGAAACAGAATGTAGAGCACACATTTGGAGGTTAGTCAGTGTTTAGGTACGAGATGCCCAGTAGACACTGAGAATAGGGCACATGGACATTTGGAGGACACATCTAAAATGGCGGCCGTCCCTACATGTGCTCCGTGGAGCAAGAGAGACGATCTAAAATGGCGGTTCCCGCCAATCCTGGAGCAAGCACGTGAATCGTGCAAAGAGACAGTGAGATCCATGTGGCGGGAAATGTGCAAGAGTCTGGCGCCAAACCCAGATTCCTTGCAGGCGGAGCAGCGCGAAAGCCCACCCCCAGGTGTTGTGACTGGTCAGAAAGCCAAGCCACGTCACCCTAAAGGAGAAAAGGCCCTGCCTCTGGATTCCACCAGAGGGAGGGGGCCCAAGGAGAGCCAATCAGGAGAGTCCTCCCCAGTGAAGGGAGGGACCGGAAGCCATAGCGAGGAGCTTCACTTTTGTCTGGCATTCGAGGAGCAAGGAGCTGAGACACTGAGCTGTTCCAACCCTGAGCAAACCATGTCCGAGATGAACACTTTAATTTACCAACTACCAGGAGGCTTACTGGTAGTGGAGGTAGCTGAGCACGAGTACCTCCGGTGTTTGTGCGTCCACTGCGGGATACCGGGCGCGGTACCAAGCACCAAGGCCTGATGCCCTCAATGTGGCATGTTCTACCTTTGGGGATAATAGGGGAGCCCCTGCTGCAGCCACAAATGAATGAATGATATTGTGAACGGTGCTTTGGGTGTATACAGTAGTAGAAAGGTGAGGGAAAGAACCCAATTTAGCACTCAGGTTCACTCTCTGAAGAATAGTGAATGGTTTAAAACATAATCTTTATTAATAACAGTATATATTAAAAAATGGTTGATAGAACGACGTACTGAAGGTAGGTAGATCCTGAATAAAATAGCCGTGTTGGCTCCGGATCAGACTCATAAGTGTACCAGAGGGTTTTAATAAACTGCTGGTAACATATTAGCACAGAATTCCTGATGTGGACCTGTGTGGTAAGTGAATACTCCAGGTGTGTCCGGGTGTGTGCTGAGACTATAAGTCACAATGCTGGTATTATATCCTAGTAGGTGATAGTATATGTGACTTATAGCAACTAACATACATGAAGAGCAAATAAACTATGTACATCAGGGGAGCTTAACTGATTGAATTGATTACAACTGATGTACATAGTTTATTTGCTCTTCATGTATGTTAGTTGCTATAAGTCACATATACTATCACCTACTAGTATATAATACCAGCATTGTGACTTATAGTCTCAGCACATACCCGGACACACCTGGAGTATTCACTTACCACACAGGTCCACATCAGGAATTCTGTGCTAATATGTTACCAGCAGTTTATTAAAACCCTCTGGTACACTTATGAGTCTGATCCGGAGCCAACACGGCTATTTTATTCAGGATCTACCTACCTTCAGTACGTCGTTCTATCAACCATTTTTTAATATATACTGTTATTAATAAAGATTATGTTTTAAACCATTCACTATTCTTCAGAGAGTGAACCTGAGTGCTAAATTGGGTTCTTTCCCTCACCTTTCTACTAATGTTCTACCTTTGGCCGAACGAGCCGTGGCCGTTGATCGAGACACCGCGGGGTGCCTCTCCGGGAACATTAACGGAGTTGGTGGAGGCAAAGACAAGACTGCCCTGGTTCACCGTCATACCCAAGCGGGAGGAACCAAGGCCCAGCCCGCTATTGAACTGAGCGAGCTGTCGACAGAGAAGAGCGCGACCGCAGTGGAGGCACCAGAGCGAGATTACTTTGTTCCTATACGCACTGGTTGTATCGCAGAAGAACCGGGTGACTCCATAGCGGAGGAACCGATCTTGATATCCTCGGAGGAAGAGGTTGGCGTGACATCGGTGGCGATGCGCCTACCGGTGAACCACCCCAGAGGCATCAAGAGGGAGCAGACGAGTCCGGAAACCTTCAGACGGCGAGCGCTGGTGCGGCCGGAGGCCCGTAAGAGTCCCACGGCCGTGGTGACTCCCAGTGCGGCTGAGACGGAGACCGAGACGACCCTAGAGGAGCCCGATATCATCAAACAGTAGCGGAGCGGTAAGGAGACTCCACCACCCCCTTACCCCCGCCAGGCGACAGCAGCGACCACGGAGGACGAGAAGGAGAGGCTTGAGGCCTACTCGTCCGGCCGTGCACCGGATGCTCCGCCACCGCCCATGCCGGTCCTCGACGCACTTCCGGTGCGTGACCACGGAGCGGATGGAGATTCTGCGGGCACCCCTGATGACGTCGTTTCTGGCTCCACCGGAAAAAGAAGGCCGGGAGGAGTGTTCTCCTCACGAAGCATAGATTCAGCCATTGCCCTGGCTACTCTACAGAGTCGAGGCCCCTCCAGGGAAGCCCGACGCATGGCGGAGAGCACGTTTAAGAAAGCGTCCACTGGTCGCGGTATCACCCGCTTGCTGGACAATGACATGAACGTTGCCCCTGCCCCAGCCCATAGCTCCATCGCCCCGGCCACTGCCCCTGCCCCGTCACGAGTAGTGCCACAGCACCTACCAGGGATAAGTTATGTAAATACCCCGAATACTCCAAGGACTTGCGGGATTGGGAATTGAGCGATGAGGGTTCTGATGGGGAAATACCGTATTCAAGTGTTATACCTGTGCCTAACCCTGTGCCGTTTTCTCCTGCAGCTAGAGGGAGGGCCCGTGGGTCCCACACTCCAGTAGAGGCTGGGCATACCCGAAAGGTGGTTCACAAAATGAATCCTACTAGATATATCAACGCCAAAGGGAGGAGAGATTGCTCGCGATCTACTGATGCGGGTACGTCCGGTGTATCATCTCAGGTAGAGTCGGAGGTAGAACGCCCTAGTCCTGCCACTGAGTACAAGCACCGTGACAAATGGTGGGCGCCTTTGTTCACAGGATACCACGAGAGGATGGACCGTACACGGTTCCTATTAATTAAGAACAATGTAGTAGACCATTGGTGGGCGGCTGGTTCTTTCACTCCGCAGGAGGTGGAGGATGAGTTAGATCATAGGTTTCGGGAGATAGAACAGAAAATGATTGTACCCCGAGGCCCCAGTATCTTGTACGATGAAGTAGCTCCGGAAGAGCCTGTGTTTTGGGTACTGCCAAGCAGGGCGGGGCACCGCAAGCTCACCAAACTAAGTCGAGCTGACCAGACCATAGTTGCTAGTGTGACATAGTCCAAAGATGTTAGGCAGCTTTCTGCCCCATTTTAGGTCAGAAAGTGCAGGAATAGTTAAAAATGATCCGTTCCACAGCTTCCCATTAACTCAGGCAGCTGGATGGAAAATCCAGACCACAGATTACAATGGCTCTAGCTCTCCCTCACCTGCTCTTCTAATCACATGCACAGGTATTTAGAGCAGAGAGGTTTTGCATTTCACTCTCTCTCCTTAGAGCCTGGAGGCTGGGGGTATCGCTGCTCCCCTGTTTCCAGTTTCGGGGTGGACGGCCCCTCCAAGTATCACAGTACCAGAGGATTTACCTGGACACTTGGGACCGAGTTCCCACCACGAACAGATAAGACAAAAACAAATGTTTACTGCTGTTGCTGAAAGACTGTGCTGTATCTAAGTGACCCTAAATGAGAGGGCATTGTTTTAAGCTGGGGAACCAGGTTATTTGGCCAGCAGCTGTTAGTGAGACTTATTCTGATGTGTAGTTAGATCCCTGAAAGGGATAGGATTTTGTTTATATAATTTGGTTTCTTTTTACTTGAAATAACAGTGTGGGAAATACTATAACACTGAAATGAGAACTGCTGAATGAAAGTATCTGAGTACCTCTAATCTACACATGTTAAAGCTGCAGTCCCTTACTTGGATGAAAATAAAGCAGGCAGAAGCCTGAGTTAAGCAGCATAATACTTTGCATGATCCTGTTTTTGTATAAATAACCCTAGAAGACTGTGTCGGGAAGAACCCAGACAGATGTCAGCGCTACAAAAGAGGGGCGTTTGTCACACTAGGTACCGGCAGTCTCACGGATATGAGTATCCTTACGTGCCTGAGCCCATCATGAGAGAGATAGAAGAGAATAGGGATAACTGGCTCAGGGAGGCTGTGCAGGAGTATCTTCGGACCAAGTTCGGTCAGGGAGGATATCATAATGAGGATAAAATAAGCGAATTGGTCCGCATATGGAGCATAGGTCGATGTATCTACATGCATGGTGTAACTTATCGTCCTGAGCATGGGCCTGTTCAGTCGTTCGCTGTGACCGTCATGGATCATAATGGGCGGCGGATAAGAAAGCCCGATCCGAAGCATTACCTGTAGGGTTCTCCATGTTGGGCGAACCGGTTGTGTTGTCGATTAACTACCTCATTACGCAATGTATATGACAATGTCCCATACTGTGTGCTGTTTCCCAGGTTGTTCGCCGCAGGATGGGTCTGCTAAAACTAGGTCCAAGTGGAGACCATTGGATTCCACCATAGGGAGAGTGTAGCCCCCTGTAAACAGCACGTGCTATACCTATCTTCCTCCTACTGTGGTAAGTCCTGTTAAGGGAATGGCACCAGTAGTTATCATGGGTTTTCCCACTTCCTAGCCCTGCCATGAGTGGTAGACGCAGGCCCCTGACTCTGCTGCAAGCACGAGACAGAGGGGAGGCTCTGCTGACATCATGAGGCGTGGGACTGACTCTATATTTAGCAGCCGCTCCTGTAAGTGACAGTTCTGTTAGTCCTGGGCGAGTTCGAGTCCGGTGCTGTCCGAGGAGTTGGAGGAGACAGTGCGGTCTCACCTGTGCCGCCGTGCAGGAGCAGGGAGAGGAGCGGAGAGACTCAGCCACTTTGAGTAGAGCTGATAGCACAATAGACCCGGTGGACCAATGCCCCTCACCCCGCGGCTGGGGGTTATGGGGAGAATCCAGTCTCCACCCAGAGGCTAACCTCTGAGGTGGGCTGTTGGGTATTGACCCTGTCGGAGGAGAGACTTGGAGGAGAGGAGGAGAGTGACTACCGGGGCTTTGCTGTTGTTGTTGTGGCTGCTGGTCGCCACTACATTTGGAGTCGCTGGTCTGACCAATAAAGAGACTATACTTTTATACAAAGACTGTGTTGTGAGTTTGGAGCATTCAACCCCTGGACCAGGGAGGTTCTTCTATACAGGTCCTATCCCATATTCCTGGGAGTATAGAAGATGGAGGCGCTGCACCACTAAGAAAGCATGGAGGCTACCACCCCAGAAGCCTGGTCCTGTCTCCCCAATAACAACGCGGGCAGCTCAGGCCCTCCTGTTCCACGCAGGTATGCACCACCACTACGCATGTAATCTGCCCTCACGCACCCTAGACACCACCGATGAGTCTGGGGGGGGGGGGGGGAATAAGGGTTACATTATGAACATAATTTTGTGTCAAAATGTAAAGATTACATGGTGAACTTAAAAAACATGTAACCCTGTTTCCCCCCCAAATCTCACATGGGGTCTCCTAGGGGAAATACTGCTCAGGTTACATCGGTCTGAGTGGTGCATACCTGCTGTTAACGGGGGGCCCTGACTCTTCTGCATGGTGGTAAAGGGGAATAACAGGACAGGCTTCTGGGGTCTTGCCCAAATTCTACTCACAGGTGCAGCACCTCCATCTTGTGCAGCCCCCAGCTGTATGGGGTGAAGTCTCTGCAAAAGAACACGTCCCCCTCCTCCCAATATACTTCAGTCTCAGGCAGGAGGTACAGGTAAAATGCAGTGGCTCTTTATTTGTCCTTCATGATTCAGCAGCAGTTCTCACCAGGTCTTCCCCCTCAGGATGTCCCTGAACTCACTCCCAGTCAAGGGCACCAAGAGTGGTTCTAGTTCTTCCCCTATCCCCTGGTAGGATAGGAGGTATGGGTCTACCCACGCTCCCCGCAGGGAGGGCCTCAAGCCTACCAGAGCCCTGGCAGCTTAGTACGGTTACCCTGTCTCTATCAATGTAGAGACCAACTGACTAAATAGGAAGTTACAGTACATTAAGTAAGCTCCAGTAGGCACCACCCCTGTGCCTCTAATTGGACATTAGGCCTGATGACACTACCTTCACTGACTCACTGCACTGCATGTGTGGGGAAAACCAATGACTGCTCCTGGCAAACCTGCCCTTACAGGTATTACTGCCAGGAGGAGGACAGAACTATAGCCCCAAAACTACCCAGGGCTACACTCTTCCTCTGGTGGAATCCAATGGTCCCCACTTGGACCAAATTTACTTGGCCATCCTGCAGGTGAACAACCTGTACAAGCCCAAAATAACATTTGATTAGTTCACACAGTTGTACATAGTAGGTTGCACACCCACCCACTCTGGATGGTGAAACTAAACAGGGAAACTCCCAACATGGAGAATCCTTACTAATAGTAATGGCGGGGATCAGGCCTGCATACTTCCCTTCCATTATGATCCACTATTGTGATGGAATGGGAAAATGGGCCATTTTCAGAGAGATACACCACCTTATGCATGAATATCCCTCTCCCAACACTCCAAACTCTCATGGTGTAGTAATTTTTCCTGATCACCCTGGCAGTGGGCATCTTTGGGTTAATCCCTCCTCAGTCTAGGTAGGACAGGAAATTGACTTTTGCAGGTAGGCCATAAAGCCCCTCCCTCTACCTGCACCTTAGTCTTTTTCCTGTCCTCACAGCTAGTGGTAGGATTTTTTGTTTTGTAAGTGGGACTCATCTAAACTGCAACTAGTGCCATGATCCAGGGACCTCAACCTCTCTGCCCTGAAGCCCCGATCGACGCGCCCCTGAGGGTGGCAAGACGGAGACCTAGTCATTTTTATCTCTTAAAAATGTTCTTATTTTTCAGCAACATAATCCCATTCTCAAATTTCTTTAATTTCACATTCATCTCATCCACGAACTTCGGTAAACCATCCAGCATTGGTAAATTAATGATATCACCTTTGGTTTTATCAATCTTACATGGTATTTCTTTTAACTCTTTTTTGTGACCTGACATTGTTTTTCGACGGGCGCAAAATCTGAAGGGCTTATTAGCCCCCAGTAAAGTTCCCCCTTTGACTAAGATGCAAGGCAATATTTGGTCATGTTTAGGAATAGTTGGTAATTTTAAATGTGGGAGGTGTAAGGCGTGTGACCATGTCAAGGTGGACAAACGGGTCACATCGTTCACTACAAAAAAGACATTAAAATTGAATAATTTTATTAACTGTCTTACTACGCAAGTAGTTTACGTCTTACAGTGTCAGTGCAATTTACAGTATATAGGGAAGACCAAGAAGGCATTTAAAGTGAGAATGTCAAAAACATCCCTAAAATATTGGCAAAGGGTCTTCCCTTGACCCCACTTTTAAAGCATTTTAAAGAAGTCCATAACTGTGACCCTAGTTCGGTATCTTTTATGGGTATTGACACCATTCCACATCACCCTAGGCAGGGGAATGTGGATCTGGCTTTACGTAAAAAGGAGCAGTACTGGATTTATATGTTTGATTCGAAGTACCCCAAGGGCTTCATTGAGCTGATAGAGCTCACACCATTTTTAAGATAGATTACTTCACATCTTATCTTTTTCCTATTTTTATTCCCTTGTTAAACAGTTATGTTTTATCATTGTAATACTATGTTTTTAAAACAGGTGTTTATTTTTAAACATTACAATTGTTTTGTGTATATATTGGGTGTACCTCATATTATCAGTTATGTAAGATGTATTTTTTCTTTGGTGTATTTTTAGGGTATCTGTGATGGCTGTTATACTGTATTGTCCCTATTTGAAGCATTACCAGCAGAGTATAGGTATTTAAGTACATGCTGATGCGATTTTAAGGTAGGGAGGAGTCAACCGAGGGGTTGGCTATATTTTTGTATTTAAACGCGTGGGTGACCTCATACGTGACCTCCTGACGAAGCACGTTGTTGCGAAACACGTATAGGTCACGAGAGATCACTCTACATGTGTGCTGACTGGCTGGGGTAGAGGCAGAGACCAGGAAGCTTGTGCTGTGGTGAGATCTCCGCTACTGGTGCAGTCCGGACCTTTGGCATCGGTGCGCGCCTCCAGCTCGCGCTTCTCTGGTGGGTGCCCGCCTCCCCCCTTCAGCTTCTCGCCCGGCAGCAGTATCTGTATTTGTCTGAATGCTCAGCCATTGGGGTGTATGTTCTGTGACCCGCAGGTCTTTTTTAATGTGTGTATTTGCATTGGTTGCCATGTTAGACTAGTACATGGGTACATCAGGTGAAGTTTAGCAGTCCAGGCATCGCTTGTATTGTGAGGTCTGTGTGGTCTATGTGGACCCGTTTTATCATAATTATATTGATCAATAAATTTACATCTGTCTACTTAGCAAGTGTTTAGATTATTGGCACCTGAGTAATATTATATGGTTTGGTCATTAACCTCCGCTGCGCTCTGTGTGCATCTTATTTTCTGTTGACTCCATTTGAGCCCCCTGTAGGAGCCTTTTTGAGGAGGCGCTTCCACACGGTTAGCAGCAAGGTGGGACCCACTTCATTGGACAGCTCGAATGCGAAAAGTCCATTCTTTTCAGGGTTATACATGTAACGGGTATACCACCCCACCCAATCGCAGATATAGTGTGGGTGCGGGGAACTTAGTGTTACCAGGTGTGGTGCTTTACCTGTTAGGCTCACAGGAGGGCTGAGCTTCCGCCACGGGGAACCTGGGGCAATAATATTAGGAGTAACCCAGTACTCGGTGCAACGCCTCCACCTGCGATGGTTCCCAGCAGAGCGGGAATAGGTCCTTGCAGGACACATACAAAGAATCAGCACACCGTATGTATAATAACTAAGGTCTTTACTTAAGAGCACATGAACCATATGTAGCCAGGTCTCTCCAGCCTGTCAGCACCCTCCTCACCTGGTTGCTGACCGCGGGTGCCGCCGAGTCCAATGGCGGCTCCGCCCGGCGATCGCAGAGGTGAGGGCGGACAGGCGGAAGACATTGTACTCTTCCGTCCACCAGGGGGAGGAATGAGTACGGAACCTGTGACTGTTGCCCTCAAGTGTGCTCTCCAAGAGATTTTTCTGGGGGAGGCTCACGGACACAAAAGTGAGGTACCCCCATATGATCAATTAGGGGCACCCCACAAATGGTCTCACCTAGTCTCAGGTATGGTATGTGAATTGCCATGTACCCGGTTGTGTAAAGTCGAAATGATCAGTTGTATTTTCTATGCACTGCATTTTGATTATATAAAAATTGTGCCGAATGACGTCGTTCCCCAAGCGAGGGCATTGGGTTTTTCACCAGGGGGAGGATGTAGCCAGGTCTCCCCAGCCTGTCAGCACCCCCTCACCTGGTTGCTGATCGCGGGTGCCGCCGACTCCAATGGCGGCTCCGCCCGGCGATCGCAGAGGTGAGGGCGGTCAGGTCTCGGCTCGGGGGTTGCCAAGGCCGCACGCGCGTCACAGGGCTCCCGGCGCTCCCGGAGCCGGGCGAGGAGGGCACCGCCATTGCGCATTAGCTCGCGCATGCGCAGGAATGGCCCAGAAGCAGGAGAGCCCCAGATAGCTCGCGCATGCGCAGGGAGGCCTCGAGAGCTAGGGAGAAGTTGCGCGAGGGTAAGGGCAGTACACTTATGGTGCTAAATTTATTCTATAAGTAGTACTTTACAAACTACATATATTTTGGCTTTTGCAGTTTCGAACTAGATATCAATGTCTTATATGGTTATGTCTGTTTTAAATCACCTGCTAATGTAATATTGTTGATACATTTACTAATCAGTTCCTATGCATCATTCCTGTTTTATAGACATGGGATTATGTTTATATTTTGTCTGTTTTTTCTTTTCATATATGTTATTTTTAGTACACATTAGGTGTATATTGATTCTTTATATAATTATAAGATTAGTTCATAGTTAGTTTTTTATTTATCTGTTCCTATGTTATCACACAGATGTATAGTTATTGTGGTTTAGTTATAGTTTTATATGATTTCTTTTTTAGATTTATGTTTGGTCTTTCGTTCTCTATATGCCAGTTTGCTGTGGCAGCTAGGGGGTCCCTTTTAATGCTATGACTGTGTTTTTCACTTCATTGGATATCATATCACTCCAATAGCTGTATGTGTAGGATTTGAACCTTAGTGTTTATTTTGCCAGCGGGGTTCTTGCTAATTACTTAGGCTCCAGCATGAATGTCCTTAGGGGGTGTCATTATCCACCAGCAGCTTTTGAGTTAAGTCTCTCTCATTACGCTGCGAGAGCCGCAGCTTCCATTACACATTTACCGCATCAGCTGTGTGGATTACGTCATAGGGGGGTGGGGATTCCCATCCTCATACGGGAACAGGGGGCTATTTAAGGTACTTCCCTGGCTGCCAAAAGCACTCTTTGATAAAGTCGCAAGACGAAACGCGTCAGAGAATTGTCTCTCATGTTTTTTAATCGGGCTTTTATGCCATAATAAAGTATTTTTCATCGCACGTTGCCTCCAGCCTGATATCATCAAGCAGTGCTCAGAGCCCCCTTACCTACTTCCTGTACTCAGCCGCCGGGACGGACGCACGCGACGGAGCAGCTAAATCTCTTTCCCCACAGCAGCACACCGACATCAGGGCAGCAATGTGAGTATATACACTCTCTGCCGAGAAGACCCGCTGGGAGCGTGAGACCTGCCACAGAAGGGACCGCCGGGTGAGACTTACACGCCAGTCAGGTTAGAGGTTTTCCTCCCTATAGTGATTGTCTATGGTGTTTAAACTGCGCTGCCATTACATGATGGACTTATCTTTTCATTGGGGACAATAATTCCTGCTCTTAGTTATTACATATCCTGGACCCACTAATTGGATATTGTTTGCTTACAAGCCTTCACGGATGTTATTTTAGAGCACCCAATTAGGGATTGATTTCCCTTTCTAGCCTGTAGTACATTATTGTCCCTGTAGTTATAAAAGTCAGTTAGGGGCTCAGCGGATGCTGCGGTTCCAGTTTGAGATCAGACGGAATCATCATACGACTGATCCTTTGTGAAGCCAGTTGGAGATCCGAGCACGGGAGTGCTCGGGCAGGTACTATTAAATCAACAAGTGCACCAACGGGCCCTTAGTTTAATAGTGACTGCCCAGTCACCCACGTTCTCTCCAAGAGTACGGGACATTGGGTGGGGATTCTCGGGACACTGGGTGGGATCATCTAGTGTTGGGGAAGTGTTCTGCGCGACGCAGTAAGTGTCTCCTCTAGAGAGGGACACCGGTTATTATGGTATTGCCGTGATATGTTGTCTTGCATGTTAGTAAAGTCACTAGTTATTATACATCACTGTGTATGTGATTATTGTATTTGTCCTGCGAGAAACTACTCCCCCTCTGGTGGGAGCCATCGCAGGTGGAGGCGCTGCACCGAGTAAGTGGTTACTCATAATATCATAGTTGCCCCAGGTTCCCCGTGGCGGAAGCTCAGCCCTCCTGTGAGCCTAACAGGTAAAGCACCACACCTGGTAACACCGTATGTTCTCCGCACCCACACCAGATCTGCGATTGGGGGGGGGAATACCCATTACATTTGGAGGCGCTGCTGAGATAGTTGACCTGGGGTGCCCTGTTCCATTTTTCCAAATTGTCCAATTCCTATTTTTTTTCCACAATGTTCGTAAAGTCCGGACACGAGGTCCATGCCTTGGATTTGAGGCAGTATATGGAACCTGTGAGGTGGTGGCGGTAGGAGGCCTTCCCGCAACTATACCCGCGGTTGGGGTCCAGTCCTATATGCGTAGAATTCCTGGGTGGCCGTGTGCATGTGTCTTAGATGAAGAACAAGGATTCCACGGCCACATGGAAAACCATACTTTTTGTGGCAATCCCCACTAAGGATATATGCCGGGCGGAGGCATCGTCCGCACTGTTTATGCCCGGGGGCCCGTCTGAGGGATACCCCCTAGTCTACGCAGACCCAGTAAAATGGCGTCTCCCGCCAAAACAGGAGAGCGCACATGCTGCTGACTGCCAGTCTGCACAGGAAAGTATTGCAACAATGTGTCCGGGTTTGGCGCGAAAATCAGAGTCCCTCCCCTGTGATGTGAGTGACTCCGCGCAGAGCCAGAGACCCTCCCTTGTAGGACTCGCCTTTCCTTCACATTTCACCAGGGGGAGCAAGCACTGGGATTTGCAACCATATGTTGATGCAGTAATAGACTCTTTTTTCTCTGAGGATGAGATGATGTATGAGGAGGAGATAGACTGTCAGGACATACACCTCAATGTGTATGTGCCCTGGCGAGCGCCAGGAATAGATCTCCTTATGCTAATGTGCCTCTGCCTGCAAGAAGCCTATGACGAGGGAGCCGACATGTCCCAGTTACCGCTAGACTTCAAGACGACTGAGGTAGGCGGAGAACCGGGTGTACAGTGCTTTAGTCCCACCTGTGACTGTCATAGAGGTGCACTGGCGTGGGAGCCCGAATGTGAATGCTGCGGTGTGCGGTTCTTGAAGCCTATTACACCCCAGGCTACGGAGCCAGTTGAGGAAGAAGCGGGGAAGCCTGACCCCCTGCAAAAGTGAGTGACACTGCTAATCCGTCTGTCCTAATTCCAGAGGCCTCAGTGGACCCGTGTGTCCAAAACCATGTTGCAGAACCGGTTCCAGACACTCTCAAAGGGGATGTCCTATTGGTAGAGCAGGAACCACCGAGCCCAGACTCGCAGATTACGGAATCACAGGGTAAGGTGTCTATACCCCCATCTTCTTTTGGTGATTTCAGCGACCAACCGCTCGTGGTGATGCGCCTGCCGGCGGACCACTTTAGTGACGTCATTGAACCAACTATCTCGGCGGATACAGAGCCTGCTGTGGGCCCGTGTGCCCTAGAGGAGGTGTATCCAGATGTTGCGGACCCTGCTGTGGGCCCGTGTGCCCTACAACGGCCAGTCCGGCCTAATCCAATGGTACCCTCGGTCCTAGGCTTGGGACCAGTACAAACGAAGACAAGAGTGAGTTGACTGCCCCAGGGGTTTTGGGTGTGAGCCTCCAGGTGACCGCGGAGCACGGTAGCTCCTTAAGTATGGCCACCAGGACGAATGGCTCCACTCGGCATCGCGTCCTGGCGGAGGTGTCTCCCTTAGAAGATAGCTGTCCAGTAGTGCGAATGGACCAGTACCTATCACCTATCGTCCAAGTGAAGAGAACAGTCAGTCCCATCGTGGTGTCCAGTGAAGCACAGATGGTACCTGACAGTGTTCCAGAGGAAGAGGAATCCATAGCAAGCCAGCGGAGTGGTGAGGAACCTCCTTACTCCCCACAGGCTCCGGTCGAGGTGGCCGTGAAAAATGCTCCAACTAAAGTTCATGCTGAGCAGAAGAACGTAGCTGGACATCCGTGTGTCATCACAACTGAACCGAGTGCGAGCCCGTGTGCTCTGACTCAAATGGTCCCAGGACTGGGATTCCCCGCTCCCAAGGTTCCAGTGAGTAAGTGGACTGCCCCAGAAGTGCCGGGGACAGGTCCCAAGACAGTCGAGGTGGGAACTGACAGTGTCCCCGAGGACCTGTTGGCCACCGTGGATCACCACAGTGGTAAGGTATCTACCCTTTACCCCCTGCCGGGTGAACCAGAGACTTTGAGAAAAGAGACATGGTTTACTTTTCGCTTCCCAGTGGAAGCCTCGCAAGCTCTTAGGGAAAAGGACTGTGTTACGAGTGATGTAGTAGAAGTTGCCTCTTTTAAGCCCAAAAAGGAGCGCTCCATTCACCAGGTAGTGGACCGCGGGAAAAGTCCTGGCCTCCTGGTCTACCGCATCCATGCTGCGGATGACCGAGTAAAGGACTAGTTAAAAGACATTGTACTCTTCCGTCCACCAGGGGGAGGAATGAGTACGGAACCTGTGACTGTTGCCCTCAAGTGTGCTCTCCAAGAGATTTTTCTGGGGGAGGCTCACGGACGCAAAAGTGAGGTACCCCCATATGATCAATT
This sequence comes from Ascaphus truei, assembly GCF_040206685.1. NCBI lineage: Eukaryota > Metazoa > Chordata > Amphibia > Anura > Ascaphidae > Ascaphus > Ascaphus truei. The sequence continues at coordinate 373,349 of NC_134487.1, forward strand.
AGGGGCACCCCACAAATGGTCTCACCTAGTCTCAGGTATGGTATGTGAATTGCCATGTACCCGGTTGTGTAAAGTCGAAATGATCAGTTGTATTTTCTATGCACTGCATTTTGATTATTTAAAAATTGTGCCGAATGACGTCGTTCCCCAAGCGAGGGCGTTGGGTTTTTCACCAGGGGGAGGATGTAGCCAGGTCTCCCCAGTCTGTCAGCACCCCCCTCACCTGGTTGCTGATCGCGGGTGCCGCCGAGTCCAATGGCGGCTCCGCCCGGCGATCGCAGAGGTGAGGGCGGTCAGGTCCCGGCTCGGGGGTTGCCGGGACGCGTGCGGCCAGTTGCCAAGGCCGCACACACGTCACAGGGCTCCCGGCGCTCCCGGAGCCGGGCGAGGAGGGCGCCGCCATTGCGCATTAGCTCGCGCATGCGCAGGAATGGCCCAGAAGTAGGAGAGCCCCAGATAGCTCGCGCATGCGCAGGGAGGCCTCGAGAGCTAGGGAGAAGTTGCGCGAGGGTAGGGGCAGTACAGAAGAGGTTGCGGCGGCCATTAGGGATTCGCGCAGGCGCAGGGAAGGAGCGCACGCGGCCCCAATGTAATTGTATCCTCTACGGGACTACAACTCCCGTGAGGCTTAGGGCCAAGCACATCAGGTGCCTCATAGGAGCCAATAGGGCTGCAGGATCGCACTGGGCCAGAAAGGATACATTTCGCGCGCTGAGCCACGCTAGTCAGTTGGAGTCAGGGAGCTGTGAGGGAAGGAAGGGTGCGGGGAGCGAGTGCAGCTCCTGCACCCAGATAGGTACCCACACCCAAGGTAGGCCCCAACTCCCCACCAGATTAGTGGGGTGATTGAGTAGGGACGGCCCAAGATAGGGACGCTGCCCTTAGTGTTAGTGTGCTGTCTTGTCAGGGTCACGGCTGTCAGTGCCGTGAGGTCTGACAGGCAGGCACAGTGTTGCGCAGCACGTTGGCTGCAAGCATCCAGTGGGTTACAGCTTGTTGCTGCAGGCGCTGGGATCAGTTAAGTAATAGTCAGGACTGGGAGGAGTTAGGGGATTGGAGCAGGTTATTAACCCCTGTAGGCCCCTAGGAGTTTCCCCCTAAGCCATCAAGGTTGCTGTGCTGTAGGGACGGACTATAGTACAGTATTTTCCCTGTAGTTATAAAAGTCAGTTAAGGGCTCAGCGGACGCTGCGGTTCCAGAGAAGAAGTTCCGGCTCAAGTCGGGGCCACGTAGAATATCTCCAGTTTGAGATCAGACGGAATCATCATACGACTGATCTTTTGTGAAGCCAGTTGGAGATCTGAGCACGGGAGTGCTCGGGCAGGTACTATTAATTCAACAAGTGCACCGAAGGGCCCATAGTTTAATAGTGACTGCGCAGTCACCCACGTTCTCTCCAAGAGTACGAGACATTGGGTGGGGATTCTCGGGACACTGCGTGGGATCATCTAGTGTTGGGGAAGCGTTCTGCGTGACGCAGTAAGTGTCTCCTCTAGAGAGGGACATCGGTTATTATGGTATTGCCGTGATATGTTGTCTTGCATGTTAGTAAAGTCACTAGTTATTATACATCACTGTGTATGTGATTATTGTATTTGTCCTGCGAGGAACTACTCCCCCTCTGGTGGGAACCATCGCAGGTGGAGGCGCTGCACCGAGTAAGTGGTTACTCATAATATCATAGTTGCCCCAGGTTCCCCGTGGCAGAAGCTCAGCCCTCTTGTGAGCCTAACAGGTAAAGCACCACACCTGGTAACACCGTATGTTCTCCGCACCCACACCAGATCTGCGATTGGTGGGGGGGGGAATACCCGTTACACATATAACCATATAGAATAACAGGTGTCCCTCTCTGGAGGAGACACTAGCTAATGCGCCTCACAAGGCGCTTCCCTCAACACCGGGTGATCCCACCCTGTGTCCAACAATCCCCATACAATATGTCCACTCCCTGTTAGGGAGAAACTAATAATGGTGACTGCGCAGTCACTAACTAATGGAACTGTTGGTGCACTTGTAAAGTTAGAGTACCTGCCGAGCACTCCAGTGCTCGGATCTGCAACTGCTTAGAAAAGGATCTGTCGCTCGGTGATTCCGTCTGATCCTTTTATTCCTTGCACGGGGTCCGCCAGGGGCGATCCCACCCTGGAGATAGTCTCTGTCTCTGGGGCACAGACTTGAGCCCAAATCTTCTCTCAGGGAGCGCAGCGTCCGCTGTGTTCCTATCTAACACTAGTGCTACTGTGACAGGGTCCCTAGCCTAGGGCCTGTCCCTGTAGCACCACAAACTGGGGAGTGAGACCTATCTGGGGCCTGGGGGGTTACTAGCCTAATCCGTTCCCCTAGCTCTTCCCGGTCCTGACTCTAACTACTAACTACTGCCTAGTACCTGCAGTAACGCACTGCCACCTACTTGGTACTTGCAGCAAACGTGCTGCAACAACACACGATGCCTTCTTGTCAGGACTCACAGCACTGACACCCGTGACTCTGACAAGACAGCATATACACACACCTAAAGAGAGGGTCCCTAACCTGGGGCCGTCCCTTATAATTACCCACTAATCTGGTGGGGAGTTGGGGCCTATCTGGGACCTGGGGGAATCTTACCTGGTGCAGGAGCTTCACTCGCTCCCTACACCCTTCCTTCCCCTTCCTGCTCCAACTAACTAGCGTGGGCTCAGCGCGCGAAATGTATCCTTTCTGGCTCCAGGGCAATCCTTCAGCCCTATTGGCTCCCTGGCGTCATGTGGGGTGTACAGAGGCTCATGGGACTCGTAGTCCCTGCCCAGAGCCTTCCCTGGTAGGCTAGAGTTTCGCGGGCTCTCTTCCCGCTCTCCTCGCGCATGCGCAACTCCCCTGCTGGCCATCGCACCTAGATCTACTCTGCGCATGCGCAAACAAGAAGATGGCGGCACCCTCGCCGCCCGGCTTCGGGAGCGCCGGGAGCCCTGCAATGCGATCGCGACCTTGGTAACCGGCCGCACGCGTCCCTGGCAACCCCCGAGCAGGAGCCTGACGACCGCCCTCACCCTTGCGATTGGCTGGCGGGGCCGCCATTGAACTCGGCGGCACCCGCGATCACCAGCAAGGTGAGGGGGGTGCTGACAGGCAGGGGGGACCTGGCTACATCCATTATATACAAGACATTGCATTCCCAGTAAGAGATAATATATGTTATAGGCGTGTGTAACAATTACAGACCAGATTAAAATGCGAGACGGCATTAGTTTTGAAATAACTGACTTCTGACGGAAGATACTGAATACTATATGAACCCAAGGTACTACTAGACATATGTACAAGCCCATATTGGTAGGCTGGTAATCAACATTCACTTTTTGAGGCTCATACTTACGGGAGCAGGAGGAATCCTCAATGCGGCTGTCTCTATCAGATCCTACAGACTGTCGATACCATCACATGCCGATAGGGGGCGTACTTAGCATCGACTTGTCTAGTCAGTAGTGAATCCTACTACAAGCAGTACAGTCATCAGAGAACAAGCATTTGCTAACCATATATGGCTAAGGCCCCAGCGCTCGCGTTGCGCACGTGACGGGGTCACTGGTGGCGCTCGTTCCCTGCATCAGAGCAATCTGATGGACTCCAGGCAACTAGCAACGGGAGGGCGTGGCCATATATTTTTTATATGTATTGGGGGGTGTTTGCATATTTTTATATATTTATTGGGGGGGTGGGTATATATTTTTATATTTATTGAGGGGGTGGGTGTATTTTTTTTATATGTATTGGCGGTGGTGGGTGTATATTTTTATATGTATTGGGGGAGTGGTTGTATATTTTTATATGTTTGGGGGGTTTATTTGTATATGCATTGGGGAGGTGGGTATATATTTTTATATATATTGGGGAGGTGGGTGTATATTTTTATATGTATTCGGGGCTGGGTGTATATTTTTATATGTATTTGGGGTGGGTATATATTTTTATATGTATTTGGGGTGAGTATATATTTTTATATGTGTTGGGGGTGGGTATATATTTTTATATGTATTGGGGGGGGTGGGTATATATTTTTATATGTATTGGGGGTGGGTATATATTTTTATATGTATTGGGGGCTGGGTGTATATTTTTATATGTATTGGGGTGGGTATATATTTTTATATGTATTGGGGGCTGGGTGTATATTTTTATATGTATTGGGGAGGTGGGTATATATTTTTATATATATTGGGGAGGTGGGTGTATATTTTTATATGTATTGGGGGTGGGTGTATATTTTTATATGTATTGGGGGCTGGGTGTATATTTTTATATGTATTTGGGGTGGGTATATATTTTTATATATATTGGGGAGGTGGGTGTATATTTTTATATGTATTGGGGGCTGGGTGTATATTTTTATATGTATTTGGGGTGGGTATATATTTTTATATGTATTTGGGGTGAGTATATATTTTTATATGTGTTGGGGGTGGGTATATATTTTTATATGTATTGGGGGGGTGGGTATATATTTTTATATGTATTGGGGGTGGGTATATATTTTTATATGTATTGGGGGCTGGGTGTATATTTTTATATGTATTGGGGTGGGTATATATTTTTATATGTATTGGGGGCTGGGTGTATATTTTTATATGTATTGGGGAGGTGGGTATATATTTTTTATATATATTGGGGAGGTGGGTGTATATTTTTATATGTATTGGGGGCTGGGTGTATATTTTTATATGTATTGGGGAGGTGGGTATATATTTTTATATATATTGGGGAGGTGGGTGTATATTTTTATATGTATTGGGGGCTGGGTGTATATTTTTATATGTATTTGGGGTGGGTATATATTTTTATATGTATTTGGGGTGAGTATATATTTTTATATGTGTTGGGGGTGGGTATATATTTTTATATGTATTGGGGGGGTGGGTATATATTTTTATATGTATTGGGGGTGGGTATATATTTTTATATGTATTGGGGGCTGGGTGTATATTTTTATATGTATTGGGGGCTGGGTGTATATTTTTATATGTATTGGGGGCTGGGTGTATATTTTTATATGTATTGGGGGCTGGGTGTATATTTTTATATGTGTTGGGGGTGGGTATATATTTTTATATGTATTGGGGGGGTGGGTATATATTTTTATATGTATTGGGGGTGGGTGTATATTTTTATATGTATTGGGGTGGGTATATATTTTTATATGTATTGGGGGCTGGGTGTATATTTTTATATGTATTGGGGTGGGTATATATTTTTATATGTATTTGGGGTGAGTATATATTTTAGATCCTACCAGCATAGCAGGTTTTTATGGTCTAGTTTTTTGTTGGTTCCCTGTCACGGGAGACAAAGACATTTACACCTTTTTACCTGGATCATTGATTGAGCAAAACAAGATAATGAAATAAATTGTAGTTTATTCACTTAAAATAGGCATACACACAACGGAACACAAAATACATAAGAAATACACACTGACTGCAGTTCTGGGCTACAAAGCCAAGCTTTCCTAGCCTCTGGGCACGTTAAAACAGCATTTACCTTGACCAGAACATAGCACCAAACGTCCTTGAACTAAAATCGGCTTGAAATCCTAGCCGCGACCGCTACTGTCGTTTCTGAGAACTTGGTCCCAAAAAACTGGAATTACAAAATGCTTCGACTTGAAATTTCTGAAGCCGGTCTCTGTCTATTTCTTCAAGAGCATCTTTTGGTTGTTTCAAATTTGCTGCTGCTGCTGTTCTGGTGCTTAGAATCTGATGCCCGGATTGGCTGAAGGATTCTAATAGTATTTTGGAACTCATCACAAAATACTACAGCAAATTCCAGCTTGGGAACTTTCTCACCAACCAATCAGAGCGATGCCAGTCTTCTGAAGCCGGGTAAGCAGGACTTCAAAATCAGCCAAGGGCATGCGCAAGCTTGCCACCTCTGCCACTTGCTATTCAGAAGCCACTGCTGGTTTAGGCTCCACACAGTCTGGTAGGGAAAATGGTAGTCCTGAGGACTTTCATTCGTCCCAGGATGTGGGTACTCGAGCCTAAAGCTCCTGCCGTAATGTCCTTCACTCCTATGGCATCCTCTGTGGCTTTCATGTCCGATGTCTGAGTAGACACACTGGCACCAAGTTTGGTAGCCCAGTGGCCTGTCAGAGCATTGGATCTGAAAGTCCCAGCTCATTATACTGTGCACAAAGCTTATATGTATTTTAAAACACTTTGTTAATAAAATATACACTTTAAACTATCCTAAGTCTTCTGGTATGGAAAATAGAATAAAAAGCTGGACTTTATTTCTTACTAGTCATATTTCCCATACACTATAAAATAGACTTGGACTTTTAAAACTCCTCACGACCTTATACAGGTTCTGGGTGACCTGGGCATTAACTGGGTTTCCCCCTTAACCTAGGGACCCCTTGACAAGTTCAGGGTCACCTCACATCCCTATGCCCCATTTACCTTTCTGGTCTGTGCTGAAGCAGGGAATCCTAGCGGTGAGTTGCACAAGCGTTTTCAAGGGGAGATTTTGCCGGGACAATGCACCTATATGTATCTGAGAATCTGACCTGATTCCCGGGTACATTTTTGTGGTATCCAGCAACTCTGGACCATGACTAGCTAGGCACATTCTGACAACACTTTTTTCCCCTGCCCTCCCCCCCCCCCCCCCCCTGAAACTCATATCCCAGCAATCCCTGCTTGCTGGCATCCCTGGAAAGGTAAAAACACAAATTCTTTACTGTCGCATGTCACGGGAACTTATGACAGGCTGTAATTTACACCAAAATATATATAACTGGGTTGAACTGGTACGAGACTTAGATATGATAAAATATAATTTATTCCTTGATAAAGGTGAACACACGAGATATACAAATAACAGGCAAAATATGGACACTTACTTAAAGGTTAGGACAAGAAAGCCATCAGGATACAGGATGGGCCATTTCTTCCATAATTCAGTTGACATCACAGCAATACATGCAGATCATGAATGAAGACAATTGAGTAAGGGGTGACTCTGACTTATATACCATTTTACCCCTTCTCTTACACTCAAGGCGCCGAGTTGTCTAGCACAAATCTCTTTGAAGCCGATTTTGACTTCCATCGTTAGGTGTGAAGTATCACACTTAAAAACCACCCGGTTCCTTGGTTCCTGGGATCAGCATAAACAATTAGGCAATTAGCCTGTGATCACCGGGCTATGTTAATTCTTTGCAGGATGTTCTTCCTGCTTATTAGCATAACAGACGGAGTCTGCAGTTTTCAGAACAGACCCAAACCCCATATACATTTTAATACATACACATATTAAAATACCCGGTTCTGGTAGGTCCAGCGGATCCAAACTTTCCAGACCTTAATGCCGGAACTGTGACACCATATGGTCCGAGTTTCAGCCCGCTAGGACCCTGGGAACCGGAGTTACACAAATATCACATAAACCGTTTCATATTTTATTATAAAAATCTCTGCTAAAAAGAAATCTCAGCGTTTCACTAAATCCCCATTGAAAACAACGGGCTCCGCCGCCGTGGGTTTCAATGGAGCAACTCCGCCGTTGTAGTCAATGGAGTTTCCTGCCATAGACTTTCAATGGGGAACTGCCGCCATTGAAGTCTATGAGAAATTCCACAAATCTTTACATTCGTCCACACTCCATCTGGTTGGTCTGAGGGGGCTGGAAAGGGGCATGCATTGAAGCCGGAACCTTGGCTACATGCCACCCAAATCCCACCCCTCTGGGCATTCCAGAACCGGAGCTATGGACTTACACTTTTCAACATTTTACACTTAGTCATTTTTCCGCCACGCGGCTTTTTCCCCATTGGAATCAATGGCAAATGGTCCAGAACTTTCAAGGGGGTCCATACTCCATCGGGTTGGTCCAAGAGGGTCAAGGAGGGTCCTGCAGCCATGCCGGAGCAGTGCCTACAGGTACCCCAAACCCTGGCCATCAAGACCCTCCGGAACCGGAGATATGGACTCATGATTTTCAGCTTTTCACACTTAGTCGAAATCCTGAGCTGTTTCTGCCGCCCGTCATTGGAACCTATGGCGCGACCCGCTCTCTCGGCACGACCCTTCTCGGGGGTCCAGGTTTCGGGGACCCGGTGGGTGGTCGAGTGGGGGGAGGCCTAGGAACTAGGGGCAAAAATAATTTTATTTCTAGGTGCTCTAGAACTGTAGATTCCCACGCCACTTATCATTGAACTTGACTAAAGTGATTTAACTCTTTTAAAGGACATTGTATCCGCTTTTCGGTTTTGCGGTTTGGACGGCAGCCAACTCATTCCTGGAAAGCGCCGTCGTGGAATCTCTATTGAAGTCAATGAGCCCATTGACTTACAATGGGAAACCGCCGCTCCTCCTCTCGGACGCCACCTGCTGGTCTTCACGGGAAACAAGTCCAAAACAGCAAGATCCGCCATTGAAATGCATTGAGCTCTAATGGCGGCCTATGGGACTCTGCAAAATGGTGCCTGAAAAGGCGGGAAAATTACACAAAGGGCTATAATCACTAAAGAAAGATTAACCCTTGCCCTCCCGGATGGATCCCAGCATGTAGGTGATGCAAACACTGGCATAACACGATACATTTACACAGGGGAATAAACATTTGGATATTGAAGCAAGCCAAAACACATTACTGGACCTCAGTCCAGTTAACCCCTTGCATCCCTGATGAGAGTAGAGGGTGGCCAAATGGGGTTGTAACCCCTTTAATCCCGGGCCAAATCCTCCCCATCGTCACATCGCATAATTTTACAATATGGTTATACTCAAGAGCTGACACTCCTGAGCCCCAATACAGGGATCAGAGGTAACCAACCGTGCTTTACCTTTATTAGCGAGCCTGGTTATCCCCGCACCGTCACATTCACTGATCGCATCACTATTGTTTAGGAGCATTTTTTTTTTTATATAACTTTACCATTAAAAATTAATTTTATTGTTCTATTCATTTTTCAGCCAGGGAGCATATGTACATTTAGGCCGAGATTTTAGTGGGAGGCTGCAGGGCGTGCGCGTGACGTCACTAGCGCAGTGTGTGTGCACGCGAATCCTGCACTGTATGCAGGGGGGAGGGGGGGGCAGAAGCGAGGCCCGTGACAGCTGAAACGCTTCTCGTGACGCTGACGTCAAGTGGTCATCGCATGGAGACAAATTCTCTCCTCTCCTGGATTCTGCCGCCTCCGCGTGGTTGCGGTCACGCTCACTACAAGCAACAAATGGAAGACAGGTATTTGTTTTGGCGGCGCTCGCGTTGCCAAAACCAATATAATCTTGGCCTTAGGCTACGGCCCCAGTCAGAGTGGAGTAGGCCGCTGCAGCTGTAGCAAATAAAAAGATCACTTGTAAGCACATTCACGTCTAAAGCTTGTTATATAGTACGCGCTGGTGCCCGTGTGCACTTGGCGTGCGCGTTCAGTGATATAGCGAAAGCAGTGGCACGCACAGCTAGGGGGTGTGGCTGACATCACAGCATCAGGCCGCGCTGCGTTTAGCTCGCAGAGCGAAAATACAAATTTGTTGTATTTTCACAGATCTAACGCGCCAACGCTTTCGGCCGTGTGCGCACACCTCTGAAGTATAGCAACTGCAGGCTCATACCTTGCAATTATCATTGACACGTGCGCTATACAAGCCTAAAGCTGCAGCGATGGTGATCGTGACGGCGCGCAGGAGGGCACGCGCGGCGCGATCACATAGATGTGCCTCTATGAGGCTGTTTATAGAGCTTGCCAACGCGCATGAGAGCAGAGGCGCCGGCGTTCGCGATCCAGGAGGGAACAGAAAAATCTGTTTTTCACTGGCGGCAGCCGGGTCACGTGAGCGGTTTGTCAAATGAGGGCAAACCAGCTCCGTGACGTCATGGCCACGCCCTCAACACGCCTCCCCTGCATGCAGGACACAGATCTCTCCTGCTGCAGGCGGTGTGGAGAAGCCGACTGAATGCTTGCGCCCTCTCCAGCGTTCACCATGGCCGCAGTCAAATTGACTTGACTTCCAGCGATCGCGAACAAGCCGTTGCGTCGCGTCAACAATAAGCACACACGACAGCGGCAATACATTTGTTGTGCTGTGGCGTCGCCGGCGCTATAAGGGTGGCCACGCTTCCGCTGAACGCACTCATGCTTTAGAGCAGTGATGTCACCAACTCTCCAAGCATGAGTGAAGGCTGTCATTTCTGTGTTACATAGTGTGTAATGTGTGTGTTTGTGTGTGCGGCTGGGCTGTGTGGTGTCTGCATTTACTGCTGCTCAGCGCGCTTCAAAATGTATTTGGTTTGGGGGGGGAGTGGGTATTATATGTTTGGGGGGGGAGTGGGTATTATATGTTTGGGGGGGAGTGGGTATTATATGTTTGGAGGGGGAGTGGGTATTATATGTTTGGGGGGGGAGTGGGTATTATATGTTTGGGGGGGAGTGGGTATTATATGTTTGGGGGGGAGTGGGTATTATATGTTTGGGGGGGGAGTGGGTATTATATGTTTGGGGGGAGCGGGTATTATGTGTTTGGGGGGAGTGGGTATTATATGTTTGGGGGGGGGAGTGGGTATTATATGTTTGGGGGGGAGTGGGTATTATATGTTTGGGGGGAGTGGGTATTATATGTTTGGGGGGAGTGGGTATTATATGTTGGGGGGGGAGTGGGTATTATATGTTTGGGGGGGGAGTGGGTATTATATGTTGGGGGGGGAGTGGGTATTATATGTTGGGGGGGGAGTGGGTATTATATGTTTGGGGGGGGAGTGGGTATTATATGTTTGGGGGG
>NC_134487.1:384309-471809 GCF_040206685.1 Ascaphus truei
ATCTAGTGTGGCATATGTTTTGGATGTTGGGGTGTCAATGTGCATCCCAAATGTTAAATGGGAGTCAAACCATATGCCCAAGTATTTAAAACTAGTAACAGGAGTTAGGGTGGTGTTAGTGTTGGTTCTGATCTGGAGCGCAGTAATTGGAAGCTTTAAAAATTTAGCCTTGGTCCCAAATATCATTGTTAGTCTTGTTAGTGTTTTTAAAAACAGTTTGGTTTGGGAAATCCAATTTTCAATGAAAGGTAGGGTTCCTCCCATTTGAGTTTGGTTCTGTTCCAGCCCTAGTGTTGGGGCTGGTGTGTTCCTGTCTTGTCCCTTTAGGAGGGTGAGGGTTTTTAGACTATCCGGAGGGCCTCAAGCCCTTGGGATGCCGGGTCCTACCCAGGGAGGGGATTTTGCCCCTGGGTCCTGGAGGGATGCTGAGGAGACAGGGGGGTATTACCATTGCTGCTATTTCCTGCCTTGCTTCATGGCTGAAGATGCCTAGTGCTGTCCTGCTCAGGGAAGGGGTGATGCCCCTGGGCTGGGATGTATGCAGAGATTGATCCTTGAGGCAGTGGAAGCCCTGAAACTGTTGTGCCTGTCAATAAAACTCTTTTTGAGTTGCAAAAGATCCTGGCACCCAATTTATTGACACACACATTCCCAGCTAGCTCAAACTCCTACACCCACCACATCATGAATATATATTTGTCAAAATGAGTGCTACTGAGTGTGGCAAATGTATACAACAAAAGACAGGGGTGCCAAATGTTACATCCAATTGACAAAAAACATATATGGTAATAAGTATAAAGTGAAATACATCAATAATATTTTCTTGGTTATTTAGTTAGATCCTTTGGCCAAAGCATCATAAGCCTGCATACCACGCCAAGGTATAACCAAACTTTGCAGGTCCTAACCCGGCACCATATTTCTTTTCCTGTCCTGACAACCACCACTTCATCCTCAATTACAGCCAAGGCCTGAACCTGCCAGAAGGAACCCTGAGATCATAGGTAACGAACCAGGGAGCAAACACTCTAATCCCATCGGGAGTGGGTCGGAACCCTGTGCACAGACGTGTACACCCTATCTCCTGCTGCCGGGAGGGGGAGGGATAGGGGTGTTACATGTAAAATTAGGATCAGCCTGTAGAGTTGCATTCTGTGTTTTCTCGCAGGGATTCTGATGCAAGGGGGATTTATGTTGGCATCTGACATTTTGATCAATCATCCTTAAATGAAGGATGATCAGTTACATTTTAATATTGAAGGGATTGACTAAGAAAATGTTTTCTACTCTTCGGATAGAAGAGGGAAAGGAAGAACTTAACACTTTAGCTAATGGGTTGTTATGTGGTATGAAGAAGAGATCAAGAACCTTTCTGCTTCATAAAGTAATTAGTAAATTGATTGACAATGAGTAGAAGAATCCCAGCAAGGTAGAACAATATTCTTAAGAGATTCCATAAAATTAATCAATTTAAAGATGAGGATTAGTGGCAATCGCTGCCTGAGGTAGACGCCGCTGTAGCAAGAGTGAACCGTCTGGGTAGTTAAATGGCAGATGAGGTTTATTACAGATAAATGTAAGGTTATGCATTTGGGATGCAAGAATAAACAGGCGACTTACAAATTAAATGGTGATAAATTGGGGGAATCCTTGAGGGAGAAGGATTTAGGAGTGCTTGTAGACAGCAGGCTTAGCAATAGTGCCCAATGTCATGCAGTAGCTGCAAAGGCAAACATTTTATTATCTTGCATTAAACGGGCAATGGATGGAAGGGAAGTAAACATAATTATGCCCCTTTACAAACCATTAGTAAGACCACACCTTGAATATGGAGTACAATTTTGGGCACCAATCCTATGAAAAGACATTCTGGAACTAGAGAGAGTGTAGAGAAGAGCCACCAAGTTAATAAAGGGGATGGCTAATCTGATTTATGAGGAGAGGCTAGCTAAATTATATGTATTTACATTTGAAAAGAGGTGTCTAAGAGGGGATATATACAGTGTTCGACAAATCACCCAAAAATCTACTCGCCCAACCAAAAAATCTACTCGCCACCTAGCCCCGCCCCCAACTCCGCCCCTAGTCCCGCCCCCAACTCCGCCCATAGTCCCGCTTTAAAATAAAATATATAAATAAAATACATTTAATAAATTCCTAGTCAGAACAACACAGGGAGAGGGGAGGGTGACACAGGGAGAGGGGAGGGTGACACAGGGAGAGGGGAGGGTGACACAGGGAGAGGGGAGGGTGACACAGGGAGAGGGGAGGGTGACACAGGGAGAGGGGAGGGTGACACAGGGAGAGGGGAGGGTGACACAGGGAGAGGGGAGGGTGACACAGGGAGAGGGGGAGGGTGACACAGGGAGAGGGGGAGGAGGGTGACACAGGGAGAGGGGGAGGGTGACACAGGGAGAGGGGGAGGGTGACACAGGGAGAGCGGGAGGGTGACACAGGGAGAGGGGGAGGGTGACACAGGGAGAGGGGGTGGGTGACACAGGGAGAGGGTGGGTGACACAGGGAGAGGGTGGGTGACACAGGGAGAGGGGGAGGGTGACACAGGGGGAGGGTGACACAGGGAGAGGGGGAGGGTGACACAGGGAGAGGGGGAGGGCGACACAGGGAGAGGGGGAGGGCGACACAGGGAGAGGGGGAGGGCGACACAGGGAGAGGGGGAGGGTGACACAGGGAGAGCGGGAGGGTGACACAGGGAGAGGGGGAGGGTGACACAGGGAGAGGGGGTGGGTGACACAGGGAGAGGGTGGGTGACACAGGGAGAGGGTGGGTGACACAGGGAGAGGGGAGGGTGACACAGGGGGAGGGTGACACAGGGAGAGGGGGAGGGTGACACAGGGAGAGGGGGAGGGCGACACAGGGAGAGGGGGAGGGCGACACAGGGAGAGGGGGAGGGCGACACAGGGAGAGGGGGAGGGCGACACAGGGAGAGGGGGAGGGCGACACGGGGAGAGGGGGAGGGCGACACGGGGAGAGGGGGAGGGCGACACGGGGAGAGGGGGAGGGCGACACGGGGAGAGGGGGAGGGCGACACGGGGAGAGGGGAGGGCGACACGGGGAGAGGGGGAGGGCGACACGGGGAGAGGGGGAGGGCGACACGGGGAGAGGGGGAGGGCGACACGGGGAGAGGGGGAGGGTGACACGGGGAGAGGGGGAGGGTGACACGGGGAGAGGGGGAGGGCGACACGGGGAGAGGGGGAGGGCGACACGGGGAGAGGGGGAGGGCGACACGGGGAGAGGGGGAGGGCGACACGGGGAGAGGGGGAGGGCGACACGGGGAGAGGGGGAGGGCGACACGGGGAGAGGGGGAGGGCGACACGGGGAGAGGGGGAGGGCGACACGGGGAGAGGGGGAGGGCGACACGGGGAGAGGGGGAGGGTGACACGGGGAGAGGGAGGGCGACACGGGGAGAGGGAGGGCGACACGGGGAGAGGGTGGGCGACACGGGGAGAGGGTGGGCGACACGGGGAGAGGGTGGGCGACACGGGGAGAGGGTGGGCGACACGGGGAGAGGGGGAGGGCGACACGGGGAGAGGGGGAGGGCGACACGGGGAGAGGGGGAGGGCGACACGGGGAGAGGGGGAGGGCGACACGGGGAGAGGGGGAGGGCGACACGGGGAGAGGGGGAGGGCGACACGGGGAGAGGGGGAGGCGACACGGGGAGAGGGGGAGGGCGACACGGGGAGAGGGGGAGGGCGACACGGGGAGAGGGGGAGGGCGACACGGGGAGAGGGGGAGGGCGACACGGGGAGAGGGGGAGGGCGACACGGGGAGAGGGGGAGGGCGACACGGGGAGAGGGGGAGGGCGACACGGGGAGAGGGGGGAGGGCGACACGGGGAGAGGGGGAGGGCGACACGGGGAGAGGGGGAGGGCGACACGGGGAGAGGGGGAGGGCGACACGGGGAGAGGGTGACACAGGAAGAGGGAGAGAGGGTGACACAGGGAGAGGGAGGGTGACACAGGGAGAGGGAGGGTGACACAGGGAGAGGGAGGGTGACACAGGGAGAGGGAATGGTGACACAGGGAGAGGGAGAGAGGGTGACACACTCACACTCACTCAGACACACTCACTCAGACAAACTCACAATCACACAATCACAGTTTGTCACTCACACACACAAACACTCACCCGTAAGGCAGGGGGTCGCACATGGCAGCGGGGCCTCCGCACGGCAAGAGGGCCTCTGCAAGGGGCCGCGCCCCCTTCAGAGTGGGACGCCGACGCCGCAGTATTCACTGATAGATGTAGAAGGGCCGGTAGGGGATTTCCCCTGCTTAGAGCAGGGAGAGGCTCCGGTGAGGGGATTTCCCCTGCTTAGAGCAGGGAGAGGCTCCGGTGAGGGGATTTCCCCTGCTTAGAGCAGGGAGAGGCACCGGTTACGGGATTTCCCTGCTTAGAGCAGGGAGAGGCACCGGTAGGGGATTTCCCCTGCTTAGAGCAGGGAGAGGCACCGTTAGGGGATTTCCCCTGCTTAGAGCAGGGAGAGGCACCGGTAGGGGATTTCCCCTGCTTAGAGCAGGGAGAGGCACCGGTGAGGGGATTTCCCCTGCTTAGAGCAGGGAGAGGCTCCGGTAGGGGATTTCCCCTGCTTAGAGCAGGGAGAGGCACCGGTGAGGGGATTTCCCCTGCTTAGAGCAGGGAGAGGCACCGGTAGGGGATTTCCCCTGCTTAGAGCAGGGAGAGGCACCGGTAGGGGATTTCCCCTGCTTAGAGCAGGGAGAAGAGCCAGTTAGAGGATTTCCCCTGCTTAGAGCAGGGAGAGGCTCCGGTGAGGGTATTTCCCCTGCTTAGAGCAGGGAGAGGCTCCGGTGAGGGGATTTCCCCTGCTTAGAGCAGGGAGAAGAGCCAGTTAGAGGATTTCCCCTGCTAACAACTGAGCTGGCCACCAGGGGTTTCCTTAACAGCTGACAGATCGGCAGACTGTCCGTAGAGGCGGCACACCGACACCGCGTCGGGTGAGGGGGGGGGTCACGGAGGCCGGGAGAGATGGGTGGGGGGGTGGCGGATGGCCCGATGCGAGGGGGGGGGGCGGATGGCCCGGTGCGAGGGGGGGGCGGGTGGCCCGGTGCGAGGGGGGGGGCGGATGGCCCGGTGCGAGGGGGGGGCGGGTGGCCCGGTGTGAGGGGGGGCGGGTGGCCCGGTGTGAGGGGGGGCGGGTGTCCCGATGCGAGGGGGGGGGCGGATGGCCCGATGGGAGGGGTGACAGATGGCCCTGCAGGGGCCTGAGGCAGACAGGCATGGAAGCGCTGGCTGCTGGAAGGGGGAGGAGTAGAAGCGCTGAGGAGGGAGGCCACTGCTCAGAGAGCCGGAGGCGGGGTAATCTCCCCCAACAACATGAACCCGCCTCCGGCTTTTTTTTTTTTTTTTCTCCAGCGCGAGCGCGGGAAAAGCAGCAGCGTGAGCGCGGGAAATTTAAAAAACACACGTGTGCTGCTTGGGCCAATATTTACTCGCCCGGGGGTTAAATCTACCCGCCCCGGGCGAGTAAATGTATATAATTGTCGAACACTGACTATATCCAAATATATTCAGGGACAATACAAGGAGCTTTCAAAGAACTATTCATCCCACGGGCAGTACAAAGGACTCGGGGCCATCCCTTAAGGTTGGAGGAAAGGAGATTTCACCAGCAGCAAAGGAAAGGGTTCTTTACAGTAAGGGCAGTTAAAATGTGGTTCAAAAAAAGGTTGGACATCTTTTTAGAAAGGCAAGGTATACAGGGATATACCAAATAAGTAAACATGGGAAGGATATTGATCTAGGGACAGGGGCCTCTGCTCTTGGGGGTCCCGCTCTCTCTCTCCTCCCCCCCCCCTGGTACAGACAGCCTCTTCCTCAAGTGCTGATTCTTCTACGGCTTATCCTTTACCACCGGGGGCCCGCTGCCGCAAACCATCTCCCTGCGCCTGACTCCATAACCACAGGTAGGCATGGAGGAACAGGGGAGGGGGGTTATCTGATGAGGGGGACTGGGGGAGATCTAATGAAGATGTTGAGTGCTGATGAGAGAGGGAGAAAAAAATTGCAGTCAGTTTTATCTTTTATTACTATGCTGATTTATTTAGTGTGTGGTGAATTTTACACAATTTTGGAGAAAAAAGCCCAATAGTATTTGAGGAAAAAAAGCTATTGAATCTCATTATGGATGGGTGGAGAGTGGTTCCCACCCCCTACGTTACGGTAACACCTCTGCACCCATCCACAATGAGATTAATGGAAGTTGGGTATAGAGAATAGTGCTCAAAATCACAGGTGGCTCTGTAGAAGAAAAAAAAATTATTTCGTGTTTCATAAATAACCCATAAAATCTGGATGCTTGTAATGAATGTCCCATATAGGATTATATAATGTAGCCCAGAGAGGGATGTGTGTCTAGTGGTGTCCACTTGACAAACCACAGGTTGAGATACATTGATTATTTCCCAGTCTGATAAAGAATATACAGTTCAAGTGGTGACAAGGTAATATGGAAAGTTCAATCAATTTCCTGTCCGCTTCTGTGGTCATTCCAATGGCATCCGAGGCGCGCTGTCTGTGATTGAATAAGTCCAGTACAGGCATACCCGGGTTTAAGGACACTCTCTTTAAGTACACTGGCGAGTAAGGACATATCGCCCAATAGGCAAACGGCAGCTCACGCATGCGCCTGTCAGCACGTCCAGAACAGCAAAACCGTCTCCCTACCTGTAAGGAAGCTGTGCGCATGCAGGGAGACTATAGAGCCTGTTACACATGCGTTATTAACATCAGTTATGCACGTATATGACGATTGCAGTACCGTACATGCATCGATAAGTGGGGAAAAAAAGGTAGTGCTTCACTTTAAGTACATTTTCGTTTTACATACATGCTCTGGACCCATTGCGTACGTTAATGCGGGGTATGCCTGTATATATGCGTATGTTAATGCGGGGTATGCCTTTATATATGCGTACGTTAATGCGGGGTATGCCTGTATATATGCGTACGTTAATGCGAGGTATGCCTGTATATATGCGTACGTTAATGCGGGGTATGCCTGTATATATGCGTACGTTAATGCGGGGTATGCCTCTATGCGTACGTTAATGCGGGATATGCCTGTATATATGAGTACGTTAATGTGGGGTATGCCTGTATATATGCGTACGTTAATGCGGGGTATGCCTGTATATATGCGTACGTTAATGCGGGGTATGCCTGTATGTATGCGTACGTTAATGCGGGGTATGCCTGTATATATGCGTACGTTAATGCGGGGTATGCCTGTATATATGCGTACGTTAATGCGGGGTATGCCTGTATATATGCGTACGTTAATGCGGGGTATGCCTGTATGTATGCGTACGTTAATGCGGGGTATGCCTGTATATATGCATACGTTAATGCGGGGTATGCCTGTATATATGCGTACGTTAATGCGGGGTATGCCTGTATATATGCGTACGTTAATGCGGGGTATGCCTGTATATATGCATACGTTAATGCGGGGTATGCCTGTATATATGCGTACGTTAATGCGGGGTATGCCTGTATATATGCGTACGTTAATGCGGGGTATGCCTGTATATATGCGTACGTTAATGCGGGGTATGCCTGTATGTATGCCTACGTTAATGCGGGGTATGCCTGTATGTATGCCTACGTTAATGCGGGGTATGCCTGTATGTATGCGTACGTTAATGCGGGGTATGCCTGTATATATGCGTACGTTAATGCGGGGTATGCCTGTGTATATGCGTACGTTAATGCGGGGTATGTATGTATATATGCGTACGTTAATGCGGGGTATGCCTGTATATATGCGTACGTAAATGCGAGGTATGCCTGTATATATGCGTACGTTAATGCGGGGTATGCCTGTATATATGCGTACGTTAATGCGGGGTATGCCTGTATATATGCGTACGTTAATGCGGGGTATGCCTGTATATATGCGTACGTTAATGCGGGGTATGCCTGTATATATGCGTACGTTAATGCGGGGTATGCCTGTATATATGCGTACGTTAATGCGGGGTATGCCTGTATATATGCGTACGTTAATGCGAGGTATGCCTGTATATATGCGTACGTTAATGCGGGGTATGCCTGTATATATGCGTACGTTAATGCGGGATATGGCTGTATATATGCGTACGTTAATGCGGGGTATGCCTGTATATATGCGTACGTTAATGCGGGGTATGCCTTTATATATGCGTACGTTAATGCGGGGTATGCCTGTATATATGCGTACGTTAATGCGGGGTATGCCTGTATATATGCGTACGTTAATGCGGGATATGGCTGTATATATGCGTACGTTAATGCGGGGTATGCCTGTATATATGCGTACGTTAATGCGGGGTATGCCTGTATATATGCGTACGTTAATGCGGAGTATGTATGTATATATGCGTACGTTAATGCGGGGTATGCCTGTATATATGCGTACGTTAATGCGGGGTATGCCTGTATATATGCGTACGTTAATGCGGGGTATGCCTGTATATATGCGTACGTTAATGCGGAGTATGTATGTATATATGCGTACGTTAATGCGGGGTATGCCTGTATATATGCGTACGTTAATGCGGGGTATGCCTGTATATATGCGTACGTTAATGCGGGGTATGCCTGTATATGCGTACGTTAATGCGGAATATGGCTGTATATATGCGTACGTTAATGCGGGGTATGCCTGTATATATGCGTACGTTAATGCGGGGTATGCCTGTATATATGCGTACGTTAATGCGGGGTATGCCTGTATATATGCGTACGTTAATGCGGGGTATGGCTGTATATATGCGTACGTTAAAGCGGGGTATGCCTGTATATATGCGTACGTTAATGCGGGGTATGCCTGTATATATGCGTACGTTAATGCGGGGTATGTATGTATATATGCGTACGTTAATGCGGGGTATGGCTGTATATATGCGTACGTTAATGCGGGGTATGGCTGTATATATGCGTACGTTAATGCGGGGTATGCCTGTATATATGCGTACGTTAATGCGGGGTATGCCTGTATATATGCGTACGTTAATGCGGGGCATGTATGTATATATGCGTACGTTAATGCGGGGTATGCCTGTATATATGCGTACGTTAATGCGGGGTATGCCTGTATATATGCGTACGTTAATGCGGGGTATGTATGTATATATGCGTACGTTAATGCGGGGTATGTATGTATATATGCGTACGTTAATGCGGGGTATGCCTGTATATATGCGTACGTTAATGCGGGGTATGCCTGTATATATGCGTACGTTAATGCGGGGTATGCCTGTATATATGCGTACGTTAATACGGGGTATGCCTGTATATATGCGTACGTTAATGCGGGGTATGCCTGTATATATGCGTACGTTAATGCGGGGTATGCCTGTATATATGCGTACGTTAATGCGGGGTATGCCTGTATATATGCGTACGTTAATGCGGGGTATGCCTGTATATATGCGTACGTTAATGCTGGGTATGCCTGTATATATGCGTACGTTAATGCGGGGTATGTATGTATATATGCGTACGTTAATGCGGGGTATGCCTGTATATATGCGTACGTTAATGCGGGGTATGCCTGTATATATGCGTACGTTAATGCGGGGCATGTATGTATATATGCGTACGTTAATGCGGGGTATGCCTGTATATATGCGTACGTTAATGCGGGGTATGCCTGTATATATGCGTACGTTAATGCGGGGTATGTATGTATATATGCGTACGTTAATGCGGGGTATGTATGTATATATGCGTACGTTAATGCGGGGTATGCCTGTATATATGCGTACGTTAATGCGGGGTATGCCTGTATATATGCGTACGTTAATGCGGGGTATGCCTGTATATATGCGTACGTTAATACGGGGTATGCCTGTATATATGCGTACGTTAATGCGGGGTATGCCTGTATATATGCGTACGTTAATGCGGGGTATGCCTGTATATATGCGTACGTTAATGCGGGGTATGCCTGTATATATGCGTACGTTAATGCGGGGTATGCCTGTATATATGCGTACGTTAATGCTGGGTATGCCTGTATATATGCGTACGTTAATGCGGGGTATGTATGTATATATGCGTACGTTAATGCGGGGTATGACTGTATATATGCGTACGTTAATGCGGGGTATGCCTGTATATATGCGTACGTTAATGCGGGGTATGTATGTATATATGTGTACGTTAATGCGGGGTATTTATGTATATATACGTACGTTAATGCGGGGTATGCCTGTATATATGCGTACGTTAATGCGGGGTATGCCGGTATATATGCGTACGTTAATGCGGGGTATGCCTGTATGTATGCGTACGTTAATGCGGGGTATGCCTGTATGTATACGTACGTTAATGCGGGGTATGCCTGTATATATACGTACGTTAATGCGGGGTATGCCTGTATGTATGCGTACGTTAATGCGGGGTGTGCCTGTATGTATGCGTACGTTAATGCGGGGTATGCCTGTATGTATGCGTACGTTAATGCGGGGTATGCCTGTATATATGCGTGCGTTAATGCGGGGTATGCCTGTATATATGCGTACGTTAATGCGGGGTATGCCTGTATATATGCGTACGTTAATGCGGGGTATGCCTGTAGTTGTAGAGAGATACAGAGCCCAGCAGAAAATAGCCAAGAAATTAGCCAAAAATAAATCGGCATAGGATAAGTAATCCAGGGCAATTCCAGTAATACAAAGATCAATTTATTGCAAGCTCAATAGGGTGGATGGACAAGATCACTCGCAGCTACGTGTTTCGTGCCTAAGCACTTTATCAAGGTGTAAGTTACAGCAGGAAACATACAAATTTATACATACCGATTAGCGCCAAACAGTTCTAGGAAGGACGTCATCGGCATGCGCGACTCAATCCTGAGTCGCGCTGACGCGAAGTTCAATCCCATTGGCTGAATGGATCATATGATCGTATTATTCAATACAAAAAACTTTAATGAGGATAGAAAATGAACAACAATAACATTTATCAAGAAATTAAAAAAAAAACAATAAACAAGAATAGTAATTATATATAATTAATGGGATTGTCTGTCAAATTACCATATATAAACATGAGCTAATATAGATATAAACAATTTTCCTTTTTGGAATTTCCATATAAATTTCTAAATTAGAATATATGTATTAGCTATTATTTAAGTTATATGTTTAAAGAAATAGAGCTTGCATAAGTCATCTACTAAGAATCAAATATGAATAATGCAGGAACACTCCATACTAGTCTATGGTATAGGCAGAGAATAGCTACAAACCTTAATTTCATCTCTCTTAAAAACCAGTGTAATGAGCAAACATTATCTATGTCACATACTAAGTATATATGTGTAGCCTAGGCTGGTCCAGTCTGCCTCTCTTCCTCCTGTCATTTAAGTCTTGATAGCTACAGGCTATGACAGGCCCTTTTAAGGGGCTTTTGACCCCACCTCCTGCTATTCTCTGAGTGAGAGAAGAGGCGGTGAACTGGTGTTTGCAAGCAGACACTAGGCCCTCCCCTTGCAGATCTCAGAGAGGAAGTGCCCAACATTTAGGCAGTCCCAGTCTGGAGGTTGAAGAGACTGGTAGGGCTGTGAGTCTCTCCCATCTGGCATGAGTGTGCCCACCCCCCAGCCCTTGGGGCTGGGGGAACTTCTGATTGATAGAGGACCCTATACTACCAAGGGGATCCAGCACCATCAATAGGACTGAATCCTAGGGAACCCTGCAATGCTGTATCACCAATATGTTCAGTGACTGCAATAAAGCCCTGGTTCTTGTATATATCTGTCTGAGTGTCCGTCCCATGGCAGATGGAAGGTATGTTGTGGTGGGGGCTGACCTCTGGAACCCTGGAGCCCACTGCAAATGGAGGCGCTAGCACCTGAAAAGCCTGTCGTGATCTCCATCACATCGCAGATCAACTCGGCTCTCCTGACCCTCACAGGTATGCGCACCATACAGCTAGTAGCAGAATCAGTATCTCCTAGAGGGTGGGGGTACATGTGCTACATATGCTTTGCATTATTATTATATGGCTCACACTGGTTTATATTCATAGGCGACAAAAGATAACAAATTTATTGTTGTGAGTAAAAAAGAGAAACGCCAATTGGTTTAGTCTTTTCTAGTCACAACAAAAGAACAGCAACAGAATCAATTATGAAATTATTATGAAAATAATTTCTGTTGGTGTAATGCAAAAGTATTCCCAGCCTCTGTGTACATTACATACTTAAAGGAATAAAATAGAAACATTTCTGATTTATATCTATATCTATATTTCAAGGAGGCGAGGAGAAAAAATACAAATATACAAATGCATTATGGTTTTGCTAAAGAAATCAATTTAGAGAAAATGACCCAAGTCCAAGTCAATATTAAGCCCCAGAGGGGATCTAGTTTTCAGGGTAAAGATCCAAAAGGCTTCTCGCCTATCTAAGACCTTTGTTCTATCACCTCCTCTGCACTAAGGAAGAGTTTTTGTCCCTCAGATCTTAAAAATAATAAATTGCTAATTATTAAAAATACGGATATGGGGGGGGGTGCTGTGGTTGTGCAGCATAGGGTCGATAATTACAGGGAAGCCATGCAACATCTCTGTGATGTCAATTCCTATGCTGCACTGCCATCCGACCCGACTTTGAGGTTCCAAAAAGAACTTAAGGAGTTGCTTGATGAGGGCTACATGCTGGGAGTTGTCGACGAGAATGATACCAACTATTTATCCAATGCTACCATGGCCGTGTTTCACCATCTCCTTTGGGAGATGGTGTTTCACGGTACCTGGACTTTTTCCTCCAGCCACTCATTAGACAAATGCCCTCATATATTTTGGACAGTGGAGACCTGCTCACCCATATTGAATGTTTTACAGGTTTTTGTTTGTTCTCATGGGTTACGCTCGACTGTACACGGCTATCTCCCATGAGCAGGGTTTGGCAGCTGCTCGCCATTTCTTACATATTCTGATCTTCCACCTGCACTCATCACATTCATTCTTGACTCTTTGCACTTTTTTCTCACTCACAATTTATTTTTGTTTGACGGGATTCATTGTCTCCAAACACGGGGAACGGCGATGGGTTCTCTAAATTGATTTATTTTCCTGAACCATAATGCATTTGTATATTTGTATTTTTGCTCCTCGCCTCCTTGACACAGTTACATAGTTACACAGTTACATAGTTACATAGTAGATGAGGTTGAAAAAAGACTTCCGTCCATCAAGATCAACCTATGCTAAATTTAGACAACAGATACTTTATCCTATATCTATACTTATTGATCCAGAAGAAGGCAAACAAAAAACCCCATTAAGGGGAAAAATAAATTCCTTCCTGACTCCAAGAATTGGCAATCGGATTAATCCCTGGATCAACATCCTTCCCATGTATACTTATTTGGTATATCCCTGTATACCTTTCCTTTCTAAAAAGATATCCACTTTTTTTTTTAACAAATCTATTGTATCTGCCATCACAGTCTCCATGGGTAATGAATTCCACATTTTAACTGCCGTTACTGTAAAGAACCCTTTGCTTTGTTGCTGGTGAAATCTCATTTCCTCCAACCTAAATGGATGCCCCCAGTCCTTTGTACTGCCCGTGGGATGAATAGTTCATTTAAAAGCTCCTTGTACTGTCCCCGAATATATTTGTATATAGTTTTATAGTTTTTATCATCCCCTCTTAGACTCCTTTTTCTAATGCAAATAAATCTAATTTAGCTAGCCTCTCCACATAAGTTAGATTGTCCATCCCCTTTATTAATTTGGTGGCTCTTCTCTGCACTCTCTCTAGTTCATAATGTCTTTTCTAAGGAGTGGCGTCCAACATTGTACTCCATATTCAAGGTGTGGTCTTACTAATGCTTTGTAAAGGGGCATAATTATGTTTACTTCCCTTTCATCCATTGCCCGTTTAATGCAAGATAAGATCTTGTTTGCCTTTGCAGCTACTGCATGACATTGGGCACTATTGCTAAGCCTGCTGTCTATAAGCACTCCTAAATCCTTCTCCATCAACGATTCCCCCAATTTATCCCCATTTTATGTGTAAGTCGCCAGTTTATTCTTGCAACCTAAATGCATAACCATACATTTAACTGTATTAAACCTCATCTGCCATTTACCTGCCCACATTTCCTGTCTATCCAAGTCCTTTTGGAGAGAAATGACATCCTGCTCTGATTCTATTACCTTACACAATTTAGTATCATCAGCAAAGATAGAGACTTTGCTCTCGATGCCAACCTCAAGGTCATTAATAAACAAGTTAAAAAGCAAGGGTCCCAGTACCGATCCCTGAGGTACTCCACTCACGTCTTTAACCCAACCTGAAAAAGTTCCATTTATGACAACCTTCTGTTCTCTATCCTTAAACCAGTTTTCAATCCAGATGCATACATTATTACTGAGTCCAATTTGCTTTATTTTGTACACCAACCTCTTGTGTGAAACCGTATCAAAAGCCTTTGCAAAATCTAAGTAGACCACATCAACTGCATTACCCTGGTCTAAATTCCTACTTACCTCCTCAAAGAAACAAATAAGGTTAGTTTGGCAAGATCTATCCTTCATAAATCCATGCTGACTTTTACTAATTTTGTTTTTCATTAGGTATTCCTGAATATTATCCCGTATTAAACCTTCAAGTAGTTTCCCCACTATTGAAGTCAGGCTTACAGGTCTGTAATTTCCCGGTTGTGATCTAGTTCCCTTTTTAAATATAGGCACCACATCTGCTTTACGCCAATCTTGTGGTACTGAGCCTGTGGAAATGGAGTCCTTGAATATTAAATATAATGGTTTGGCTATTACTGAGTTTAACTCCTTGAACTCTTGGATGTACAGTATGCCATCGGGGCCAGGTGTCTTATTTACTTTAATTTTTTCAAGTCGCTCATGAACTTCTTCCTCCGTTAACCAATTGTTCATTAATATGGAGGTTGTGGCTTCCTCCTGCGGCGCTACTATTGAACTTGATTCTTCCCTGGTAAATACAGAGGCAAAGAATTTGTTTAATACCTCCGCTTTTTCCTTATCTCCAATAATCTGCCTACCCATCTCACACTGAAAGGGTCCTATATTTTCTTTTCTCATTTTTTTTGTTATTAATGTACTTAAAGAACTTTTTAGGGTTGACCTTACTTTCTATTGCAATTCTTTTTTCATTATCCATTTTTGCTAATTTAGCCCTTTTGCAATTTTTGCTACATTCCTTATAATTCTGATACGATGCCTCTGTCCCCTCTGACTTAAAAAAATGTAGGGGGCGCATGCGCGACAGCGGAGGGAATGGCAGCCTAAGTACTGTGCTCCGTTCCCCTCGGCATTAAAAAGCACTAAACAGACATCTAATCGTTATTTCACACGACATCCTGAGTGGAATTGCAAAGAGGAATCAACGATAACACGGACAAAAACAAAAACTTACATCTGTCCTTACAGACTCTTACACGCGGGGAAGAGTGGTGGGAGGAGCGGCTGCTGGCGGGCCCGCGATGACAGGAGAAATGGAGTCGGAAGCGGAAGGAGCGGACGACCGAGACCAACAGATGGTCACAAGGGCAGATATGCGGGAATTCTGCAAGGAAATGAAAATATTTTTCCACGGGGAATTAACAGAGCTCCGGAGAGAAATTACCATAGTGGGGGAAAGGACGGGTGGACTGGAGCGGCTTATGGATGCGGTGACCCCCGGGCAGTCCAAAAAAATGAAAGGGACACGGCAGATCTCAAATCCTTGGTACTGGATATCTCTAACAAGCAGGAAGATAACGAAAACAGAGAGAGGAGAAACAATATCCGCCAGCGGGGGTCCCGGAGGACGTGATAGATGCAGAGGACTTTGTCTCCAGGTGGTTAACACACCTGCTACCGGACAGAACTTAGACGGATCTGCATCTGGATCGATGCCATCGGGCCCTGAGAGCCAGACCTCAACCCGGGAATGAAGTTCCATTTTTTCAGAGTCGGGGTCAAGGCTATAGAATTTGAAGGAATAAAATTTACAGTTTTTCAAGACATTTCCCCCATGACATAAATTAAAAGGAAAAACATGGCCACCATAACGAAAATCCTACATGATAAAGGTCTCCGCTACCGTTGGGTGTTTCCATTTGGGCTAATGGTCCTCAAGAATGGTGTAGCATTCACGGTGAGACAGCCCAAAGAGGGAGAAGCCTTCCTGAAAAAATTGGGGGTAACCCAGGAAAGGGGAAGCCCCACTCACCTGCCTTCTGAAGATGAACCTGCTCCTGAGCCAGCATGGAGGGAAGTGAAGGCGTCGGTGAGATCCCCGAAGGACACGGAGGCAAATGGACACTAAACTGGAGAAAAATGCCAATTAAGGGCTTAAAAGGGCTCTGCCATCACGGTTTCAGTTCAGGTTATTCACTCTGTTAACCAATTGAAGTTCCAGATCCAACCACATCAGAAGATGGCGCAGGAAGCGGCGGCCATCTTGACGCGTGAGTGGAGGAGAGGCAGAGGACGACTCGCCCCTCAAGATGGTAGCAGCTGTGTACGTGAAGTCCGTCCCAGCCATCGACGAGGGGCGCCGGGAAGGGAAAAGTTGGAGGCACCTGCACATTGTGCAGTAGGCGGTGGAGGGCCCGTTCGTGTGGATCGAGAGTGGGGGGGATGATGCGGAACTGAGACGGTATATAACTATGTCGGCTACGGTCTTGCAGCGGTTTATCTGCGCTCCATTAGGGGAGCCCCCCCTGTGCCCCTTGCCCCCTGCCTCCCCCGGGGATCTCCTTCAGACATGAGGCAGAGCAGTGTCATCACATGTGGGGGTAGGGTAGACTGTCCGGCTTGATCCCACATCACCACCTACGATACTTACAGCAGGGGTCTCCGTAGCATATCAGACCTTGCTACCGGCCTCTGACTAGCTCAACTCCGTTTTGGAGCGTGCGGTCACCGGGGGGAGGGGGGATTAGGGCGGGGGTGATTTAGATAATGAGGTAGGTAGATAAAGAAGGGGGCTAGGCAGAAGTCACAATATAATATAGAAAGTAAGCATAGCCTACATTAGTATGAGAGAGAGGGGAGAGGAGAGGTGTCGAGGCAAGCACCATTATTCAGATGGGCCGGAGATCCCGCTTGCGGGGAAGGAATGATAGCCAATACAGGAGCCCTGGTCTGCTCAATACGGTATCCCCTAGTCATAGGTTACCTCCGGTGCTGTACGGTAGATGGGTTGACACGGGGGAGGGAGAAGGGAGGAGGGGAGCTGCCCCGGCCTAGCGGAAAGTAGGGGAACCAAAGGTTAGCCCATGTGTAATATGAAGCTGGTTCCAATATGACGTGGTTGGTATATTGTGTTAGTCTGTTAAATGTATAGGTAATCTGTTTAATTGTATAGTTATGTTAAAGAACGTTCATTCTATTGATCATAAAGACAAGGGAAAATATCAGAGAGGGGAACCCTCTGGCTGTCTCCATGCGTCACACCGACGATGACAAGGAGTTATCTCGGTCACCTACACAAGTCCCTAGAGGTGGGGAGGCCCAACCTTCCCAAGACTGTGTGCTGCCCAGTGGGGCAGACCTAGTAGTCGGAACTACCCTAGGGCAAGGGGAACCGACAGGGAGCAAGAGTCATTGGGGTCAGAGTTCACGCTTGAGGAACTCACCCAAGCAGTTAAAGAACTGAAGCCCGCCAAAGCACCAGGCCCAGATGGCTTTTCCAACCTATACTACAAAAAATATGTTCAGATTTTGGCCCCACATATGCTTAGAATGTTTAATTCAGTGCTGGAGGGAAGCCCTTTTCCGGGAACACATGCTCCAAGCATCCATATCCCTTATTCATAAGCCTGGTAAAGACCGGCTTGACTACAAAAGCTATAGACCAATTTCTCTAATAAACACAGATCTAAAAATATATGCCAAATTAATTGCCAATAGACTGAGTAATATCCTGCCCAGATTAATACAACCAGATCAAGTCGGTTTCATTAAAGGTCGTCAAGCGGCAGATAACACATGACGAATCATTGATCTGCTAGAAATAGCTAAATCTAAACAGTTCAAAGTTATAGTGTTAAGTCTGGATGCAGAATAAGCATTCGACAGGATTGACAGGGCATACTTAAGAGCCATGCTTGGAGCATTCGAATTCGGGGAAAAATTAGTAAAAGCAATACTATCCTTGGGAGAACAAAAAATACTGGGGTTGAGGCCCCAATCAACCAGGGCTCCAGAGCTTTTAACCCACTATTTTAAACATAATAAAAATCTTTCTGCTTAAGAGACCAGGTCACGTGGTGTTGTAAATGCATGCTTGAGGCTATATATATTAACCCCTAGATGGCAAACGGTCTAGCAGTAGCATAGAGAGTTGTAAGGGGGAGTCTTGAAACCCCTCCAGACCTCTCTGTCACCCTGAGCTATAAAGACCCTGAATGCCTGGGGCAGCTCTAATGCGGCAGCAATAAAGTACTCACGTATAACACGATAGACAGCTGGCTCTGTGTGCTCCTTTGCTGATGTGGACAATAGAACAGGCACCTATACCGACAGGGACAGGCAAATCAACGGGCACCACGATGCAGGAAGGAAGTTTCTGAGGCTGGACTGTGCTGCATACAAAAACCTTTATTGAAAAATGGTTAAAAAGAGGAGGGGAGACATACCCCTGCACCTCTAACGCGTTTCACCCAGCAATTGGGCTTTTTTTGAACCAAACCAAACCAAACCAATAAAGAAAGTAACAGGCATACCCCGGTTTAAGTACACTCACTTTAAGTACACTCGTGAGTAAGTACATTTCGCTCAATAGGCAAACGGCAGGTCACGCATGCGCCAGAAAGCACGTCCTGAACAGCAACCTGTACCAAAGGTGTGCGCAAGAGGGGGGACTATAGATCCTGTTACAAATGCCTTATTTACATCAGTTATGCACGTACATGACGATTGCAGTACAGTACATGCATCGATAAGTGGGAAAAAGTAGTTCTTCACTTTAAGTACATTTTCGCTTTACATACATGCTCCGGTCCCATTGCGTACATTAATGTGGGGTATGCCTGTATATTTTAAAAAAAAAAAAAAAAATGTAAACGCCTTCCTCTTGTCCATTTCCTGTTTATTTAGCCACATTGGTTTTGACTAATTTCTTTTATACTTATTACCCAAGGGTATACACTGATAATTGTGCTTTTCTAACAATGTTTTAAAGACTGCCCATTTATCTTCTACATTTTTCCCTGCAAAAACATCATCCCAGTGTATTACTTGCAGATTGGACCTCAGTTAATTAAAATCTGCCTTTCTAAAGTTTAAGGTCTTTGTTGAACCCAAATAATCTGTTTTTTTGATCATTTATTTGAAATGAGACAATGTTTTAATCACTGTTATCCAAATGTTCCAGGACTTGAATATTTATTACTTCTACATTATATTGTATGTCTTTATTTATATAGCGCCATTAATGTACATAGCGCTTCACAGTAGTAATACATGTGGTAATCAAATAAATAACAGATAATATAAATAACAGGTCATGGGAATAAGTGCTTTAGACATAAAAGTAACATTAAGGAAGAGGTGTCCCTGCTCCGAGGAGCTTACAGTCTAATTGGTTGGTAGGGAGAACGTACAGAGACAGTAGGAGGGAGTTCTGGTAAGTGCGCCTGCAGGGGCCAAGCTTTATGTATCGTGTTCAGAATATCCACAGTGCTATTCATATGCTTCTTTAAGCAAGTGTGTTTGTTTAAGGTGGGTCTTAAAGGTGGATAGAAAGGGTGCTAGTCGGGTACTGAGGGGAAGGGCATTCCAGAGGTGTGGGGCAGTCAATGAGAAAGGTTTAAGGCGGGAGAGAGCTTTAGATACAAAGGGGGTAGAAAGAAGACATCCCTGAGAAGAACGCAAGAGTCTGGATGGTGCATAACGAGAAATTAGGGCTGAGATGTAAGGAGGGGCAGAAGAGTGTAAAGGTTTAAAAGTGAGGAGAAGAATGGAGTGTGAGATGCAGGATTTGATCAGAAGCCAGGAGAGGGATTTCATGAGGGGAGATGCTGAGACAGATTTAGGAAAGAGTAGAGGGATTCTGGCAGCAGCATTTAGGATAGATTGTAGGGGAGACAGGTGAGACGCAGGAAGGCCGGACAGCAGGAGGTTACAGTAATCAAGACGGGAGAGAATGAGGGCCTGAGTCAGAGTTTTAGCAGTCGAGCAACAGAGGAAAGGGCGTATCTTTGTTATATTACGGAGGAAAAAGCAACAGGTTTTAGAAATGTTTTGAATGTGAGGGGAGAATGTGAGAGAGGAGTCGAGTGTGACCCCTTGGCAGCGTGCTTGGGTTACTGGGTGAATGATCGTAGTTCCAACAGTAATGTGGAAGGAGGTAGTAGGGCCAGGTTTGGGAGGAAGTATGAGGAGCTCTGTTTTAGCCATGTTGAGTTTAAGGCGTCGGAGGGCCATCCAGGATGATATAGCAGAGAGACATTCAGAAAGTTTGGTTTGTACAGCAGGTGTAAGGTCAGGTGTTGAAAAGTATATTTGTGTGTCGTCAGCATAGATGTGATAATTAAACCCAAAAGCTGTTATTAGGTCACCTAGAGAGTGTATACAGAGAAAAGAGAAGAGGTCCCAGGACAGAGCCCATTGTTTGATATGACAAAATCAAGTAATGCCCCTCTCCTGGTTGGTTCCTCAATAATTTGGGTCATATAATTGTCTTTAAGCACTACCAAAAACCTGTTTCCTTTTGTTGTAATGCTAAGCTCATTTCCCCAGTCTGTTTGGATAATTAAAATCACCCATTATGCACATATGACCCAGTTTTGATGCCTTCTCCATTTGCAAAAGTATTTTAGCTTACCCAATCTCCCCGATATTTGTTATTTGTTGCTTTATAGCATATCCCTACAAATATATATATATGTATATGTATATGTATATGTGTTGCCCGGAATTGAAATAGATGAAATAAATTGATGTTGTTAAAAATAAAAAGTATACGAATAAAATATTATTAAAGTACAACATATGTATTTGATGCACTTTTAGCAAAGATATATAATTAATGTGGTGTTCCAAGTATAGAACATGCCACATATAAGAGTCCATGGGAGAAACATGTTTATTGTAAGTTAATACCAGTGCAGTTGATTGTCCTTGTGATTTGTTGATGGGGATAGCAAATGCGAGTGTCATTGGAAATGTTAGATGTTTGAAATGGAAGGGGATGTGTGTAGGAATGATTTGAATTGCGGGGTATGATGAAGTTTCCCGTGATGTAAATAGATAAAATAAATTGATGTTGTTTAACATAAAAAGTAGAGTAATACAATATTATTGAAGTACATGTTTATTGTAAGGCTTGTTTATAAAAAAAATTTGTTGATCCATTTGGAGCAAATATATATATATATATATATTTATTTATTTATTTATACTTTACCGTTCCAAGAATTGGTTAACAAGAGACATTCAACATTGAGTGCTGTCTCTTGTTTACCAATCCTTGGAACGGTAACGTATAACTACATTCTCTATATGGGATGTGCACCTGTGGCTTACCAGCACCTATTGGAGTGCCAACTGCCTTATCTGACTATATATATATATATATATATATATATATATATAAACAGTCCATGGGCGAAACATGTTTATTGTAAGTTTATACCAGTGCAGTTGATTGTCCTTGTGTCATTGATTGTCCTTGTGATTTGTTGATGGTGATACCAAATGCGAGTCTCATTTGAAATTGTAGGTGTTGTAAATGGAAGGGGATGTGTGTAGGAATGATTTGAATGTGGGGTATGATGAAGTTTCCCGTGATGTCGCACACGGAGATGTAAAGGTGAGTAAGAGGGGGGTAGGTAGTCACAGGGGTTGTGTTGTGCCAAGTGGTAGGTGTTTATATGTGAAAGTATGGTGTAGTGAGTGTGTAGGGGTAGAATGTGTTGTGTGTTTATGCATAGATGGATGTTAAAAGGTGTAGGGTTGAAGGGGTATGGTTAAGTGGAGTGTTGATGGTGTAGTGAATGTGTAGGGTTAGGAGGTGTAGTGTTTTTAGGTGTAGATGGATGTAACACACTTACCTTGTATGAGTTGAATGTTCCGTGTGTCATACGTGGTACGTGTTCATGTGAAAATGCTGTTTGTTGTGTGACCTGTGAAAGTGTGTTAAATGTATTAGTTATGGTTGTAGAAATTAGTTTATTGGGGTGGAGAGTGTGGTAAGGGGGGGTTGTGAAGAGTGGGGTAAGGGACGGTAAATAAAAAAAGGGGTGGCGTGGTTAAGACGACTGGAAGAGTGGTAAGTGGAGGAGAGGAGGGTGGGTTGAAAAATAGGATGGTTCAAGGGCATTTTTGCCTGAAACTAGTTGGTGGACCCCTGCTGTGGCCTAGGGGGGACCCTTTTGTCCACTTTTTATGTAATAAATCTATTTTTTGTTGCTTAAAACCGTGAGCCTCCTTCTGTTACTTTGGGCAGTGCACTGCCTTATTTTTCTACTTGTACATAGTTACATAGTAGATGAGGTTGAAAAAAGACTTCCGTCCATCAAGTTCA
Source organism: Ascaphus truei (assembly GCF_040206685.1). Taxonomy (NCBI): domain Eukaryota; kingdom Metazoa; phylum Chordata; class Amphibia; order Anura; family Ascaphidae; genus Ascaphus; species Ascaphus truei. Next base: position 406,843 of record NC_134487.1, read on the forward strand.
ACCTATGCTAAATTTAGACAACAGATGTTTATCCTATATCTATACTTATTGATCCAGAGGAAGGCAAACAAAAAACCCCATTAAGGGGAAAAATTAATTCCTTCCTGACTCCAAGAATTGGCAATCGGATTAATCCCTGGATCAACATCCTTCCCATGTATACTTATTTGGTATATCCCTGTATACCTTTCCCATCTAAAAAGATGTCCAACCTTTTTTTGAACAAATCTATTGTATCTGCCATCACAGTCTCCATGGGTAATGAATTCCACATTTTAACTGCCCTTACTGTAAAGAACCCTTTCCTTTGTTGCTGGTGAAATTTCCTTTCCTCCAACCTTAAGGGATGGCCCCGAGTCCTTTGTACTGCCCGTGGGATGAATAGTTCTTTGAAAGCTCCTTGTATTGTCCCTGAATATATTTGTATATAGTTATCATATCCCCTCTTAGACGCCTCTTTTCTAATGTAAATAAATCTAATTTAGCTAGCCTCTCCTCATAAGTTAGAATGTCCATCCCCTTTATTAATTTGGTGGCTCTTCTCTGCACTCTCTCTAGTTCCATAATGTCTTTTCTTAGGATTGGTGCCCAAAATTGTACTCCATATTCAAGGTGTGGTCTTACTAATGCTTTGTAAAGGGGCATAATTATGTTTACTTCCCTTCCATCCATTGCCGTTTGATGCAAGATAAGATCTTGTTTGCCTTTGCAGCTACTGCATGACATTGGGCACTATTGCTAAGCCTGCTGTCTACAAGCACTCCTAAATCCTTCTCCATCAAGGATTCCCCCAATATATCTCCATTTAATTTGTAAGTCGCCTTTTTATTCTCTTATCCCAAATGCATAACCTTACATTTATCTGTATTAAACCTCATCTGCCATTTACCTGCCCACGTTTCCAGTCTCTCCAAGTCCTTCTGAAGAGAAATTACATCCTGCTCTGATTCTATTACCTTACACAATTTAGTATCAGCAAAGATGGAGACTTTGCTCTCGATCCCAACCTCAAGGTCTTTAATAAACAAGTTAAAAAGCAGGGATCCCTGTACCGATCCCTGAGGTACTTCACTCACGACTTTAGCCCAACCTGAAAAAGTTCCATTTATGACAACCCTCTGTTGTCTGTCCTTTAACCAGTTTTCAATCCAGGTGCATATATTATTACCGAGTCCAACTTTCTTTATTTTGTACACCAACTTCTTGTGTGAAACCGTATCAAAAGCCTTTGCAAAATCGAAGTAGACCACATCAACGGCATTACCCTGGTCTAAATTCCTACTTACCTCCTCAAAGAAACAAATAAGGTTAGTTTGGCAAGATCTATCCTTCATAAATCCATGCTGACTATTACTAATAATTTTATTTTCCATTAGGTATTCCTGAATATTATCCCGTATTAAACCTTCAAGTAGTTTCCCCACTATTGAAGTCAGGCTTACAGGTCTGTAATTCCCCGCTTGTGATCTAGCTCCCTTTTTAAATATAGGCACCACATCTGCTTTACGCCAATCTTGTGGTACTGAGGCTGTGGAAATGGAGTCCTTGAATATTAAAAATAATGGTGTTGCTATTACTAAGCTTAACTCCTTGAACTCTTGGATGTATGCCATCGGAGCCAGGTGCCTTATTTACTTTAATTTTTTCAAGTCGCTTATGAACTTCTTCCTCAGTTAACCAATTGTTCATTAATATGGAGGTTGTGGCTTCCTCCTGCGGCACTACTATTGAACTCGATTCTTCCCTGGTAAACACAGAGGCAAAGAATTTGTTTAATACCTCAGCTTTTTCCTTATCTCCAATAATCTGCCTACCCATCTCACACTGAAAGGGTCCTATATTTTCTTTTCTCATTTTTTTGTTATTAAGGTACTTAAAGAACTTTTTAGGGTTGACCTTACTTTCTATTGCAATCCTTTTTTCATTATCCATTTTTGCTAATTTGATTGCCCTTTTGCAATTAGGGTTAGGGTTAGGGTTAGGGTTAGGGTTAGGATTTCTCTGTCCCTTCTGACTTAAAGAATCTAAACGCCTTCCTCTTCTTGCCCATTTCCTTCCCTGCCTGTTTATTTAGCCACATTGGTTTTTACTTATTTCTTTTATACTTATTACCCAAGGGTATACACTGATAATTGTGCTTTTCTAACAATGTTTTAAAGACTGCCCATTTATCTTCTACATTTTTCCCTGCAAAAACATCATCCCATTGTATTACTTGTAGATTAGACCTAAGTTTATTAAAATCTGCCTTTCTAAAGTTTAAGGTCTTTGTTGAATCCAAGTAATCTGTTTTGTGATAATTTATTTCAAATGAGACCATGTTATGATCACTGTTACCCAAATGTTCCAGGACTTGAATATTTGTTATTACTTCTACATTGTTTGATATGACCAAATCCAGAACGGCCCCTCTCCTGGTTGGTTCCTCAATAATTTGGGTCATATAATTGTCTTTAAGCACCCACAAAAACATGTTCCCTTTTGTTGTAACGCTAATCTCATTGCCCCAGTCTGTCTGGATAATTAAAATCACCCATTATGCAAACATGACCCAGTTTTGATGCCTTCTCCATTTGGAAAGGTATTTTAGCTTCCTCAATCTCACAGAGATTTGGTGGTTTATAGCATATTCCCACAAACATTTTCTTTATACTTTTACCTCCACTGCTAATTTCTATCCACAAGGTCTCTACATTTTCATCATTCCCTTCATAGACATCATCCCTTATAATAGGTTTTAGATCCGGTTTAACATATAAACATATAAACATGTTTATTTAACATATAAACATATAAACATGTACATTTATAACATATAAACATACTCCATCTCCGAAAAAGAGAATAACCCTTTAAATTAACTGTCCAGTCATGAGTTTCATCCCACCATGTTTCAGTAATGCCTATGATATCATACTGCTTGCTCCCTTGCAGCTATTAATTCAAGCTCCCCCATTTTATCTGTCAGGCTTCTAGCATTAGCAAGCACGCATTTCAGTTTTTTTTCAGCCTGTACTATTATCTTATCTGCTCCTTCCTTTCTGCACCAACTTGGTTTAGTCTTTAGAAGTTTTCTAGTATTATCTCTATTTGCTATGGGTATCTCACTGCTTGTAAAACTCGCACTTGCCCCCATTCTACCTCCATACCACCTTGTATCCTCCTCTATTCCAATTAGTTCATTATCTGTTTCATTCCCCTCCCCCCTCCATCCTAGTTTAAAATCTCCTCCAACTTTTTTAGCATTCTCCCCCCAAGCACAGAAGAACCCTCTTCATTGAGGTGCAATCCATCCCTAGAATATAGATGGCACCTCTCAGAAAAGGAGTCCCAGTGCTCTAAAAACCCAAACCCCTCCTTCCTACACCACTTTCTTAGCCATGCATTAACCTCCCTGATCTCTGACTGTCTCCCTGCGGTAGCGCATGGCACTGGTAGTATTTCAGAAAATACTACCTTGGAGGTCCTTGCCTTAAGCTTTTGGCCAAGATCCCTGTAATCATTTTTTAGGACCCTCCATCTTTCTCTAACTTTGTCATTGGTGCCAACATGTACCAAGACCGCCGGGTCAATCCCAGCCCCCCCCCCCCCCCAACAATCTGTCTACCCAATCCGCAATGTGCCGAATCCGAGCACCCGGGTGACAACAAACTGTTCGGTTCATGCGGTCCTGGCAACAGATTGCCCTATCTACCTTCCTAATAATGGAGTCCCCTACCACCACAATCTTTCTTTGTATCTGAGCATCCCGAGTCCCCACTGTGCTGGAGGAACTATTCCCCTGGCTGCTAGAGGAATTAGTCTCCCCCAGCCTTGCCATTTCTGCCCCAACATTCCCAATATCTTCATTCAACATGGCAAATCTATTGGGATGTGTCAGCTCAAACGACCTGCCTCTCCCTATTGCCCCTGCTTCCCCTTCTAACTGTCACCCAGCTACCTACCTGCTCCTCACTAACAGCGCCACCATCTGCACCACTAGTCGATGCAAGGGCCTGCTCAGTGAGCTCTAAACCCCTTTCAAGATTGCCAATGTCCCTCAATATTGCAAGTTGCCTCTTAAGATCAGCAATCTCTGACTCTGAAGAGACCATCCGCTCACACTTCCCACAGCGGTGTGCTCCTTGAAACAGATGCTCCAAGTGCACATACATGTGGCAAGATGTGCATTGAGTGGCATTTTCAATCCTGCTCATTCTAGCAACTCTGAAGTTTATAAGTACTAACAGTAAACTGTACTTCAATAACTATACCTTGGTTAACCGCTTCCTTGTTCAAACTGCTTCTGGTTCTAACTGCACACACTTTAAACAACCAGCACTTGAAATCAATCACACATATTAGTCAGTACACGCAAGCTGTTTGTTGTTTTGACACTATATATATATATATATATATATATATATATATATATATATATATATATATATATATATATAAATATATATATATATAAATATATATATATATAAATATGTATTTGTAGCACCGATCCACAGAACATTGTTCTTTTTTTCAACTATAATAAGGGAAGATGTTAACGAAGGGAATGATGAAATGTAGAGACCTTGTGGATAGAAATTAGCAGTGGAGGTGTATTTTATATATATATATATATATATATATATATATATATATATATATATATATCTCGTGTTCGACAAATCACCCAAAAATCTACTCGCCCAACCAAAAAATCTACTCGCCACCTAGTCCCGCCCCCAACTCCTCCCCTAGTCCCGCCCCCAACTCCGCCCCTAGTCCCGCCCCCAACCCCGCTTTAAAATAAAATATATAAATAAAATACATTTAATAAATTCCTAGTCAGAACACACACTGAGAGAATGAGAGACAAAGAGAGAGTGCGACAGAGAGGGAGAGGGAGACAGAGAGAGGGAGAGGGTGACACAGGGAGAGGGTAACACAGGGAGAGGGTGATACAGGGAGAGGGTGACACAGGGAGAGGGTGACACAGGGAGAGGGTGACACAGGGAGAGGGTGACACAGGGAGAGGGTGACACAGGGAGAGGGTGACACAGGGAGAGGGTGACACAGGGAGAGGGTGACACAGGGAGAGGGTGACACAGGGAGAGGGTGACACAGGGAGAGGGTGACACAGGGAGAGGGTGACACAGGGAGAGGGTGACACAGGGAGAGGGTGACACAGGGAGAGGGTGACACAGGGAGAGGGTGACACAGGGAGAGGGTGACACAGGGAGAGGGTGACACAGGGAGAGGGTGACACAGGGAGAGGGTGACACAGGGAGAGGGTGACACAGGGAGAGGGTGACACAGGGAGAGGGTGACACAGGGAGAGGGTGAGAGGGAGAGGGTGACACAGGGAGAGGGTGACACAGGGAGAGGGTGACACAGGGAGAGGGTGACACAGGGAGAGGGTGAGAGGGAGAGGGTGACACAGGGAGAGGGAGAGGGTGACACAGGGAGAGGGAGGGTGACACAGGGAGAGGGAGGGTGACACAGGGAGAGGGAGGGTGACACAGGGAGAGGGAGGGTGACACAGGGAGAGGGAGGGTGACACAGGGAGAGGGAGGGTGACACAGGGAGAGGGAGGGTGACACAGGGAGAGGGAGGGTGACACAGGGAGAGGGAGGGTGACACAGGGAGAGGGAGGGTGACACAGGGAGAGGGAGGGTGACACAGGGAGAGGGAGGGTGACACAGGGAGAGGGTGAGTGACACAGGGAGAGGGTGAGTGACACAGGGAGAGGGTGAGTGACACAGGGAGAGGGTGGGTGACACAGGGAGAGGGTGGGTGACACAGGGAGAGGGTGGGTGACACAGGGAGAGGGTGGGTGACACAGGGAGAGGGTGGGTGACACAGGGAGAGGGTGGGTGACACAGGGAGAGGGTGGGTGACACAGGGAGAGGGTGGGTGACACAGGGAGAGGGTGGGTGACACAGGGAGAGGGTGGGTGACACAGGGAGAGGGTGGGTGACACAGGGAGAGGGTGGGTGACACAGGGAGAGGGTGGGTGACACAGGGAGAGGGTGGGTGACACAGGGAGAGGGAGGGTGCGACACAGGGAGGGTGCGACACAGGGAGGGTGCGACACAGGGAGAGGGCGACACAGGGAGAGGGCGACACAGGGAGAGGGCGACACAGGGAGAGGGCGACACAGCGAGACGGAGAGGGTGGGTCACACAGGGAGAGGGTGACATGGAGAGGGAGGGTGACAGGGAGCGGGACAGGGTGACACAGGGAGAGGGTAACACAGGGAGAGGGTAACACAGGGAGAGGGTGACACAGGGAGAGGGGTAACACAGGGAGAGGGTAACACAGGGAGAGGGTAACACAGGGAGAGGGTAACACAGGGAGAGGGTGACACAGGGAGAGGGAGAGGGTGACACAGGGAGAGGGAGTGTGACACAGGGAGAGGGAGTGTGACACGGAGAGTGAGAGGTGACACAGGGAGAGGGTGACACAGGGAGAGGGTGGGTGACACAGGGAGAGGGTGGGTGACACAGGGAGAGGGTGGGTGACACAGGGAGAGGGTGGGTGACACAGGGAGAGGGTGGGTGACACAGGGAGAGGGTGGGTGACACAGGGAGAGGGTGGGTGACACAGGGAGAGGGTGGGTGACACAGGGAGAGGGAGAGGGAGAGTGACACGGGGAGAGGGAGAGTGACACGGGGAGAGGGAGACACGGGGAGAGGGAGACACGGGGAGAGGGAGACACGGGGAGAGGGAGACACGGGGAGAGGGAGACACGGGGAGAGGGAGACAGCGGAGAGGGTGACACGGGGAGAGGTGACAAGGGGGAGAGGGGGACACGGGGAGAGGGTGACACGGGGAGAGGGTGACACGGGGAGAGGGTGACACGGGGAGAGGGTGACACGGGGAGAGGGTGACACGGGGAGAGGGTGACACGGGGAGAGGGTGACACGGGAGAGGGTGACACGGGAGAGGGTGACACGGGGGAGAGGGTGACACGGGAGAGGTGACACGGGGAGAGGGTGACACGGGGAGAGGGTGACACGGGGAGAGGGTGACACGGGGAGAGGGTGACACGGGGAGAGGGTGACACGGGGAGAGGGGCACGGGAGAGGTGACACGGGGAGAGGGTGACACGGGGAGAGGGGTGACACGGGGAGAGGGAGAGGGTGACACGGGGAGAGGGAGAGGGTGACACGGGGAGAGGGAGAGGGTGACACGGGGGAGAGGGAGAGGGTGACACGGGGAGAGGGAGAGGGTGACACGGGGAGAGGGTGACACGGGGAGAGGGTGACACGGGGAGAGGGTGACACGGGGGAGAGGGTGACAACGGGGAGAGGGTGACACGGGGAGAGGGTGACACGGGGAGAGGGTGACACGGGGAGAGGGTGACACGGGGAGAGGGAGAGGGTGACACGGGGGAGAGGGAGAGGGTGACACGGGGAGAGGGAGAGGGTGACACGGGGAGAGGGAGAGGGTGACACGGGGAGAGGGAGAGGGTGACACGGGGAGAGGGAGAGGGTGACACGGGGAGAGGGAGAGGGTGACACGGGGAGAGGGAGAGGGTGACACGGGGAGAGGGAGAGGGTGACACGGGGAGAGGGAGAGGGTGACACAGAGGGAGAGGGAGAGGGAGAGGGTGACACAGAGGGAGAGGGAGAGGGTGACACAGAGGGAGAGGGAGAGGGTGACACAGAGGGAGAGGGAGAGGGTGACACAGAGGGAGAGGGAGAGGGTGACACAGAGGGAGAGGGAGAGGGTGACACAGAGGGAGAGGGAGAGGGTGACACAGAGGGAGAGGGAGAGGGTGACACAGAGGGAGGGAGAGGGTGACACAGAGGGGAGAGGGAGAGGGTGACACAGAGGGAGAGGGAGAGGGTGACACAGAGGGAGAGGGAGAGGGTGACACAGAGGGAGAGGGAGAGGGGTGAGGGGAGAGGGAGAGGGAGACACAGAGGGAGAGGGAGAGGGAGACACAGAGGGAGAGGGAGAGGGTGACACAGAGGGAGAGGGAGAGGGTGACACAGAGGGAGAGGGAGAGGGTGACACAGAGGGAGAGGGAGAGGGTGACACAGAGGGAGAGGGAGAGGGGGTGACACACACACACACACACACACACACACACACACACACACACACACACACACACACAAACACTCACCTGCATGGCAGTGGGCCCCCCACACGGCAGGAGGGGTCGCTCATGGCAGCGGGGGCAGCACCGGGTGAGGGATTTCCCCTGCTTAGAGCAGGCTTAGAGCAAGGAGTAGCTCCGGTTAGGGGATTTCCCCTGCTTAGAGCAGGGAGTAGCTCCGGTTAGGGGATTTCCCCTGCTAACAGCTGAGCTGGCCATCAGAGCAGGGCTGATGGATTGCCCGATGGTGGGGGGGGGGGGGGGGGGGGCGGATGGCCTGATGGGAGGGGGGGGGGCGGATGGCCCGATGGGAGGGGGGGCGGATGGCCCGATGGGAGGGGTACGGATGACCCGATGGGAGGGGGGGCGGATGGGACGGGGGGGGGGGCGGATGGCCCGATGGGTGGGAGGGGGGGTGACAGATGGCCCGATGGGAGGGAGGGGGGGGGGCGACAGATGGCCCGATGGGGTGGGAGGGGGGGTGACAGATGGCCCGATGGGAGGGAGGGGGGGGCGACAGATGGCCCTGCAGGGGCTTGAGGCAGACAAGCGTGGAAAGGCTGGCTGCCAGAAGGGGGAGGAGTGGAAGCGCTGAGGAGGGAGGCCACTGCTCAGAGAGCCGGAGGCGGGGTAATCTCCCCCAACAACATGAGCCCGCCTCCGGCTTATTTTTTTTTCTCCAGCGCGAGCGCGGGAAAAGCAGCAGCGCGAGCGCAGGATATTTAAAAAAACACGTGTGCTGCTTGGGCCAATATTTACTCGCCCGGGGGGTTAAATCCACCCGCCCCGGGCGAGTAAATGTATATAATTGTCGAACACTATATATATATATATATATATATATATATATATATGTATATATATATATATATATATATATATATATATAAAAATACACCTCCACTGCTAATTTCTATCCACAAGGTCTCTACATTTCATCATTCCCTTCGTTAACATCTTCCCTTATTCTAGTTGAAAAAAAGAACAATGTTCTGTGGATCGGTGCTACCAATACATGGTTAGAAAATCTCAGACTGTGTATTGCAGCAATGTAAAACTTGCTTGCAGGAAGAATACTAATAGTATCAAAGTGTCTGGTACATATAAAAGATAAGGATAAATGCTCAAATTATGAGAGGGTTAAATATGTGTCCTGGTTGATAATACAAGTAATGGCTGTTGACTGCAGCCCTTAACTGGGTCTCTTCCGAATTGGACACCCTCCCTAGAGCTTGAATACTCTGCACAATAAGTGACACTTGAATGTCCAGCACAATAATTCAAACTGTGAGCACAGTTATATGAAAGTAGAATATTAGTTCTCACTTTTAAGTGGTGGTCCTTCCTCATATGCGTGTCTCACGCGATGATTTTAATGCAGCGAGTCCAATGGAAAAAGGACAGCGGAGCGCAGCAAAAGAGGGCTACAATACTAGGACTGTGTTTAAAACCAATTTAATGAAAAAGACAGCATGGCATACAGAAGGTAGCTGCACTCTAACGCGTTTCATGCCTAGTTTGGCGCTTCGTCAGAGAGTGTCAATCTATTGCAGGTGTTGCCAAATATAAGCTGTTCCTTCAACCAGAAGTGACGCACCGCCCGGTACTGCACAGGTGGTGAAATCAGTCGAATTGGCAAGTGGAGGAAAAAAACTCTCTCTGCTGTTCTGCAGTAGCACTAACCGGGAGGAGGGGCAAGCCTAATCTAAACAATGCTCATGCTGAACAATTAAAACATGAGTTACAAATCAAATAAATTCTAACTAATAACAAATTAAAAGCAACAAATGTAGTTCCCTTATTATAGGATTTTGATCCCGTTTAACATATAAACATACTCCACCTCCCCTTCTATTTGTTTGATCCTTCCGAAAAAGGGAATAACCCTCTAAATTAACTGCCCAGTCATGAGTTTCATCCCACCATGTTTCAGTAATGCACATTGATACCCTGACAACCAAGATCTATGCCAAACTAGGTATACTTTACAGGAACAAATCCTCCCTAAATCTCCTGGTCATAAAGCGTATTGCACAGCAGATGCTAATGCCAATTATTGACTACTGTATGGAGACATAGTATATGGCTCGGCTCCTCAAACCCACCTTAGCAAACTTGACACCCTCTACAATTCAATTTGTCGTTTTGTTCTCCAATGCAACTACTACACATCACTGCGAAATGCTCAAAGAACTAGATTGGACATCACTCGAGTCTAGGCACAAAGTTCATCTTTCCTGTCTTGCCTTTAAATTCTTTATGGGCAAGCTACCCAGCTACCTGAACAAGCTCCTCACCCCAACCACATGCAGCACCTATCACCTGAGATCAGACTCCAAAAGACTGTTCATGGTCCCATGGCTCAACAAAGTATCCGGACGTTACTCCTTCTCTTACCGTGAACCCCAAAACTGGAACAACCTACCAGAGACTCTCACATCCACCACCAGTTTAAGTTCTTTCAAATCTAAGGCTGTCACACATTTTAATCTGGTCTGTAACTGTTTCATACGCTCATAATATATATTATCTTTAACTGTACATTCAATGTCTTGTATATAATGTATATACCCTGCTCATTTATGTAACTGTATTTGTAACCATGTATTATTTGTCTTAACTCTGTGCCCAGGACATACTTGAAAACGAGAGTTAACTCTCAATGTATTACTTCCTGGTAAAATATTTTATAAATAAATAGATATCATACTGCTCCTTGCAGCTATTAATTCAAGCTGCCCCATTTTATCTGTCAGGCTTTTTGCATTAGCAAGCATGCATTTAAGTTTTTTTTCAGCCTGTACTATTATCTTATCGCTCCTTCCTTTCTGCTCCAACTTTGTTTGTTGTATATACCTTAGAAATGTTTCTATTTTATTCCTTTAAGTATGTAATGTACACAGAGGCTGGGAATACTTTTGCATTACACTAACAAACTATTTTCATAATAATTTGATAATTGAGTTTGTTGCTGTTCTTTTGTTGACTAGAAAAGACTAAACCAATTGGTGTTTCTCTTTTTTACTCACAATAATACATTTATCTTTTGTCCCCTATGAATATAAACCAGTGTGAGCCATATAATAATAGTGCAATACATATATACTTAGTATGTGACATAGATAATGTTTGCTCATTACACTGGTTTTTAAGAGAGATGACATTAAGGTTTGTAGCTATTCTCTGCCTATACCATTGACTAGTATGGAGTGTTCCTGCATTATCCATATTTGATTCTTAGTAGATGACTTATGCAGGCTCTATTTTTTTAAACATATCACTTAAATAATAGCTAATTCATATATTCTAATTTAGAAATTATTTATATGGAAATTCAAAAAGGAAATTTTTTATACTGTAGCTATATTAGCTTATGTGTATATTTGGTAATTTGACAGACAATCCCATTAATTATATATAATTACTATTCTTGTTTTTATTGTTTTTTTACGTTTATTGGTACATTTTGTTGTTCTTTTTCTATCCTCAATGTTTTTTGTATTGAATAATATGCTCACATGATCCATTCAGCCAATGGGGTTGGACTGCCGATGACGTCCTTCCTAGAACTTTTTGGCACTAATCGGCATGTATAAATTTGTATGTTTCCTGCTGTAACTTACACCTTGATAAAGTGCTTAGGCACGAAACACGTAGCTGCGAGTAATCTTTTCCATCCACCCTATTGAGCTTGCAATAAATTGATCTTTGTATTATTGGAGTTGCCCTGGATTACTTATCCTATGCCGATTTATTTTTGGCTAATTTCTTGGCTTTTTTCTGCTGGGCTCTGTATATCTCTCCATCCACAGTGAGATCCAATAGCTTTTCCTGTGGCAGATTTCCCGTTAGGCTTGGGTCTAAGGTGGCAAAATTTGGGGGTGGCAAAAATGTCCGCCCCATATACAGCTCAACCCTGTTATAACGCTATCCGTTACAACGCAAATCCATTTATAACGCGATGCAAGCGTGGCTCCCAATTTTTGTATTTATGAATACTTTACAACACGATGATTGGTATCTTAAATACTTTATTGTACAATGAATACAATTGCACATTATTTCTAACGCAATGTGATTCTTTGGACCCCAAGCACAGCGTTATAAGGGGGTTGAGCTGTTGATAAGTAATCTATAATTTATATTTAATCTATATTTATATGTGTGCGTTATATTTAATTTAGAATCTACAGAATTCGTTGATTTTTAATGGGGCCCTGAGCGCTCATTTCTTGCTATGCCACTGTCCAGGGAGTAATCTGATTGCCAATATTTGGAGTCGGGAAGGAATTTCTTTTCCCCTTGTGAGATATCATTAGATGATATTTCACGGGGTTTTCTGTTTGCCTTCCTCTGGATCAATATACTGCAGTATGGATATAGGCTAAAGTATCTTGTCATCTACATTTAACAGAGGTTGAACTTAATGGACGTATTAATTAGATTGTAAGCTCCTCAGAGCAGGGACTCCTCTTCCTAAATGTTACGTTTGTCTGAAGCACTTATTCCCATGATCTGTTATATTTATTTATTATTTGTTATTTATGATTACCACGTGTATTAGACTGTGAAGCGCTATGTACATTAATTGCGCTATACAAATAAAGACATACAATACAATGTATTTTTTCAACCTCATCTACTATGTCACTGTGTCACTATGCAACAGGAAGGATTTCAATGCATAGGACAATTTAAAGCTTCATGAAGAAGTTATTTACAACACTTGGAGCTGCATATAGACCAGTTATAGCGTCAGTGTGTTTATCACAAACCATGGTTATTTTGTTTTCAATTCTTCAAGATGCAATTGAATCAGGTACTTCCAGATATAAAAGGATTGTGCGATATTGTCAGAATTGGATTTTCTTGAGAGGCTTCATTTGGCAGAGAAATTGTTTGCCAGATCACCAGCACCTAGAAGGACCCGATGTATGAAGCCGTAGGTGACTGACATTTCATCTGGAAACAAGCTAATCTCCATGCCTGTGTGATTTTTGTGTTCCTGAAACATTGTGCACCCCCATGTCTTGTTCATATACAATAACTATCGATTTCAGACACTTCCTTTCAGTATAACTATAGCCACTTGCGTATGCAACACTTTAGCAGTTTTGGTAGCCCATCTAAGACACAAACGAGTCTTGTAGTTCCCGATTTAGATGACTGGTTGGTTAAAGCATTGCAACACACAAACTAAACAATAGAGGTCTCACAATAACCTGTCTGGCTCAGGAATTTCAAGAGCAGCAACTTAGTCCTACAGCAAAAGAATGCTTTTTCGACACAAAGGTTGCAAAGGTGTTCCTACCATCAGAATAAGAGATTAGATTATCAAACTGGATATGTCAGCAATGTATGTCTATGTTCTGTTTACTAGGATTATTGCTTTCAACTTTAGAGGTAGTACCAGGGGTGCTTTTACAAACCTGACTATTTCAGAACGATTACTTAATCCTTGTTCCATACTTTTCTTAGAATTTGTCCTAACCAGGCCTAGAATCTCACTCAGATGGTAGACACATCTAAGAAACCTCTCAAAGGATAGTCACTGCTTACCATACAGTGGAATGGAATAATGACAAGACTCCAGCCTTATGGGTTAGAGGGGCCAGTCTCTAAAACAAAGTTGTTGAAGGTACATGGAATCACAAGAAGTCAAAGCTGTCAATAGATATTCTAGAATTAAGAGCAGTTTTCAAAGAAGCTATCCATTTCTCACATCGTTTCAGGAACATCATTAAGAATGCAATACCAAAATACAAAAGTAGCATATTTAAATCATTAAGGAGTCTACAAGCAACAAAAAAAGTCAACAGGATGTTAAAATGGGCAGAGCAAAATGTTCCCTTGAACGTGGCAATACACGTTCTGGGGCTGAAAATATTATTGCAAATTATTTTAACAGGAACAAAAAAGGTCCTGGAGAATGGTTCCTTTAGTTTGGAAATCTTTCGGCAAATACAACAGTTGGGATCAACTATCAGTAGCCCTTATGGCTCCGAAAGGTACAGATCTGCTCCAGAAACAGAGATCCAAAAGTAGTATTTGTAGATGCCCTAGCAATACCATGGAACTTCCCTCTGATATACATTTTCCACCTTTTCCATGGATTCAACGGGTAATCAAAAGAATCAAACAAAAGAGAGACTAATCCTAGTGGCTCCAGCATGGCACAGGAAAATGAGATACACGGAGCTGATAAAAATGTCATTAGACTATCTATGGCATCTTCCAATAAATCCAAATCTGCTCTCTCGGGGGTCTATTACGCGTCCAAAGCTAAAGATGTTGTCACTGACGGTTTTGAGATTGTTCAATATTTTCCTTTCAATCAACAGGACTGGACTTTTTCCTAAGTGGTCGGGTCTCTTTCTTATTTGGACTTTTTTGTTCACCGGGCGCCGTTTTTTTTCTGGTAACTTGTGTATGTGTTTTGTTTAAATCACTGGGTCCAGGCAACCTTTCCTATTTTAGGTATTAGCTATTAAATTAATAGCACTTTATCTTTTCTTGCACATTATAGGGTGATGCTTTCTACTTTATTATAGATCAAGTCAGGACAGTGCTAAGAACAATCCTTACATCTGCACTAAAGTAGTATCACATTTTCACTAAAATCATGGTATCCTTATTCTGTCTAAATCTGAAAAATTATAAATAAATAAAAAATATATCTACATTGGACAGTGTAAGAGTGTTAAAGATATGCATAAAGAACAAGTAGAATAAGGATGTCAAGATGTCTTTATCCTCTCTTCAGGTCTAAGAAAGGATTGTACATTGTATTTCTTCCAAAAAAAAATGGGTACTTGAGACAAAAAAGTTGATATTCGAAAATATGTAATATACTGTACATGAAATAATACAAAAAATGGATCAATGTTTCGGTCCCAATGTGTCTTCATGCCTCATTACATTTCTACGATAGTACAGCCCCAAGCCCATTCTCAGAGGAGTCGGTATATGAGATAAACATTTTGACACAGTTTGGGCTGCACATTACTGTACCCCCACCTAGAATATTATGGCAGTGGAGCGGTGGCTGGCAGTGGGGGGGGAGGGGCGGTGTCGGGGGCCCGGTTGCTGGCGGGGGCCAGCGGGCGGGGGGACTGTGGGGGGCTGGCGGTGGCAGGGGCCCGGCTGCAGGTCACAGCAGTTGCTGCCGGCCCTGACCCGCTGCAGGCACCTCTCAGTCCCACAATGGCTGCTCTTGCGCGTGCCGGGCCTCCCTCGCACGCCGGAAGCTTATCCCAGCTGACTTCCGCCGCTGCCGAGAGACCTGGCACCGGGTGCAGCGTTTTATTATTGGGGGGTGGGGGTGTATTTTTATATGTATTGGGGGGTGGGGGTGTATTTTTATATGTATTGGGGGGTGGGGGTGTATTTTTTATATGTATTGGGGGGTAAGTAAAAGTTGTGCGCTAAAATTTATTTTCCGTGTTACGTGCGCTATGAGTTGGTCCTTTCATTTGTCCGGGGCCCCATGATTTCTGTTGGTGGCCCTGATTCTGTGTGTGTCTGTGTGTGTCTGTGTGTGCGAAACACACTATATGAACAACTTTAAAATAGTAAATTCTCCCGTAATATAAAGTAAAAGTACTGTAAATTCAGCATACAAACAGAAATTACAGCTCCTCTCCGTTTCAGCCTTCCCCCTTGCTCTTGTCCCCGCCCCTCTGCCTTCCCCCTTGCTCTTGTCCCCGCCCCTCTGCCCTCCCCCTTGCTCTTGTCCCCGCCCCTCTGCCCCCCCCCTTGCTCTTGTCCCCGCCCCTCTGCCTCCCCTTGCTCTTGTCCCCGCCCCTCTGCCCTCCCCCTTGCTCTTGTCCTTGCCCCTCTGCCCTCCCCCTTGCTCTTGTCCCCGCCCCTCTGCCCCCCCCCTTGCTCTTGTCCCCGCCCCTCTGCCTCCCCTTGCTCTTGTCCTTGCCCCTCTGCCCTCCCCCTTGCTCTTGTCCTTGCCCCTCTGCCCTCCCCCTTGTAGCAAGAGACATCTCCCAAACTCAAATTACAACTTTTGCTTGGGCTACGGAGACGGGAGACGTCATCTGTAGCCGTAGCCGGCACTATAAGCGCAGCCTTAGGAAGGCTGGGATAAGTCAGCTGGGATAAGCTTCCGGTGCGCCGGCGTGAGGGGTAGGCCCGGCACGCGCACAAGCAACCATTGTGGGACTGAGAGGTGCCTGCAGCGAGGCAGGGCCGGCAGCAACTGCTGTGACCTGCTGCCGGGTCCCTGCCACCGCCAGCCTCCCGCAGCCCCGCCAACCGTCAGGCCCCCGCCACCCACCGGCCTCCCGCAGTCCCGCCCCCCACAGTTCCGCCAGCTGCCGGGCCCCCGCCACCGCCCCCCGCACACAATCCCCCCCACACACACACAATCACACAATCACACACACAAACACAGACACACACAATCACACACACTACCCCCCCCCCCATACACACACACAGCCCCCCCCCCACACACACACAATCACACACACAATCACACACACACACACACAATCCCACACATACATAATCACACACACTACCCCCCCACACACACAATCCCACACACACACAAACACACAATCCCACACACACACAATCCCACACACACACTATCCCACACACACACACAATCACACACACTATCCCCCCCCCACACACACACAATTACACACACACAATCCCACACATACACAATCACACACACTATCCCCCCACGCACACACAATCACACACGCACACACAATCACACACAAAATCCCGCACATACACAATCCCACACACAATCAATCACACACACAATCTCCCCCCCCACACACACAATCTCACACACACAATCACACACACATACAGGCACATTCCCCCTCTCCCTGCATCAGATGCTATCTGATTGGTTACAGCCTGTCACATGATGAGACCGTCTCTGTAAAAATCAAATTCTATTGACTACAGAGATTCACGTCGTGCCTACTATAAGCGCATGCTACAGATTCAATGCATTTGTTTTGAAGCGACATCGAGTCGCCGGCACTATAAGCGCAGCCTTGGTTGCCCGCCACAGAGCCCACATGATCTCCCCCAGTAAATATAGGCTGCTGGAAGTCCTGAACGGTTTGATTTCAGATCTTCAGTAACTTTTCCTTCTACAATGTTTGCAATAATTGTTATTACTTACTGCTTACTTCTGTGACGTGGGACTATAGTACGTTTACCTTTTTCCACATTTCTGGAACGACTCCTGTTACTAATGACTTTTTAAACATTTGTGTTAATGTTGTTGCCCACACATCCCTACTCCTCTATTTGGATGAGAAAGCGAAGACATTGCTAGACTTTGTAGCCACTTTCGGAAGGTTCTCTCTCTCTATTGGCCAAACGCCTTGTTCGATTCTGATGACATTCTGAGGCAGAGGCGTAGCTACAGTATAGCCCGGGCAGCCCACACACGTCTAGTTATTATGCCACTGTTTTGAGGGTACGTTTCTGCCATTCTAACTTAGCCCCCATCTTGGAATTAGATTTTTGAAGTGGTAAAAAAAAAGAAATGGCTCGGCTCATCGATACAAAACATTAAATGTATTATTTTCCAACTTGTACTACATATTCCGACAATTTTCTTGAACCGTTTAAAAGAAATTACCTATTTAAAATGAACTAATTGGTAACCACGGTAACATAACAACAACCTGACTTTTGTCATTGTTTTTCCACGTGATCAGTATAACTGTCCACTTTCGGATAGTTTGTTGCAAATGATATAGTTACATGGACGTGTTTTGCAGTTTGTGATATTATGTTAAACGTGTTTCTTTTCAATTCGCAATAATGTGAGCGTTACGTGGTATTCAGTAATTTTATTTCTGTTTGACAGTGAAAGCTGGACTTTCTGGACAGTACCTCGACAGGAAACTAGGCTTTTTTTTAGGCTCGTATAATGCCACATGATAGTGTGAGCATGAAATTGGCTAGACATTACCGGTTTTATTCGATTTACAATACTAGGACAATTTGACAAAATCCATACATTGATGGCGTTTCAAATGTTGTTTTGCCTGTTTTATCCCGTGTTATGAATCTTTGTTCTATTAGGTTTAGTCGCTCATCCACAACGCAGAATCCAATATAGCGCTTTCCTAGTAATATCCTTGGATGTATTCTATATGGACCCACAGACTTTTCCATTTTAGTTTTTGAACGTTCCAAAGACCTTCTCCTCTCCAATATGCTGAGCGTATTAGGGTTAGGGTTAGGGTTAACCCTAATATGCTGAGCGTATTAGGGTTAGGGTTAACCCTAATATGCTGAGCGTATACCTCCTTTACATTTGTATTCCTTGATTATAACGGTGGACTCTGGCCCTGTCCCAGTGTGCAGGAGTCTAGAGCTGTGTTAGATTGAATATGTTTTACTTTAATATTATGTATGCCGATATGAGAACACTGTGACTTGTAGGCACCCGCGTATTAGGGTTAGGGTTACTTTAATAGTATGTATGCCGATATAAGAACACTGTGACTTGTAGGCACCCACACTGTGATGCTGAGCTCTTTATCAAAGTTAGAATGAGGTCAGGAGTGTCACGGGAGACCAGGGTTATTAACACCTTTTCCTACCGGGATCATCTGATTGAACAAGACACAGCAGTAAAATAAATTGTAATTTATTCCAGCATTTGACATACACACAAAGTAACACAATTTACACTGTTAACACACTTACTAGGAACGGGGCAAACAAATAAAATCTTACTTTAAACGAAATTGTCACAAACGACCTCTGCAGGAGCCCTTTCCAATGAAACGTGAGGTACTCGCGAAAGTCCTGGAACGCAATTTGGCATGCAGTCCCAGCCGCAACTGCTACATCCTCAAAAAGCAGAAAATTTTCGGAGTCAAAATCCCAAGCTGGCTCGCGTCTATTCTTCACAGAGCCGCTGAGGGTTTGGCGCTTGGAATCTGAGGTCCTGATTGGCTGCAAGGTTCCTTATAGGTTTTATAGTCCCATTCAGAAACAACTACAACCATTCAGCGCGTGGGAATTCTCCTGCCAGCCAATCCCCGATTTGCCGGTATTCTAAAGCCGGGTGGGCACCGATTTGGATTCTGATAAGGGGCATGCGCCAACCTTGCACCTCTGCCTCTTAGCATATCGATTGCACCTGCTGTCCAGGCTCCTCAGAGTCTGGGGATGGGCAAATGGTTGCCGGGATAGCCCTTTGTTAGCCCAGGATGGAGGTACTCAGTATAACTGTAGTACTCCTCCTGTTTTAACACCTTGGCATCCCTGAGGCTTTCAACTCTGGGTCTCGAGTAGACCCAGTGGCGCCAAGCTTGGTAGCCATCTGGTCTCTCGGAACCATAGACTTGGAATCCCACAGTCACAGATATACATGGTTATAAGCATTTACCTTTATTAAATCAAAACCTTTAACAAAATCCTTTCTGCTTATGGGTCTCTGTGTTCTACTGGTACAAATCTTCTGGTCCGGTGTCAGGGATAGAATAAAATATGTGATTCCTATTTTTATCAGCCTTATCCCTGGCACACTACATAACCCTGACGGTACGGACCTACACAATAAAAACCCTTGCAGCTTTTAAACCTAGCTGGAGCACCCCCTGAACCCCTATATCAGGTTCATGGTGCCTTTACTTTTCCAGCCTGTGCTGAAGCAGGGAACCCTGGCTGTGAGTCGCAAGAACGTTTCCAGGGTAGGATTTGGCCGGAGCATTGGGCTTCAATGTGCTCGAAAATCTTATTTGATTCCCGGGTACATCTCTGGGGTGTCTCATAACTCGGGAACTCCACTACATAGCAGCAATCTGATTAAAGATTCTCTGCAAAATCCCACCCTTAAATTCACAGCCTCGCAAGCTCCGCTGCCCAGCACCCCTGGAAAGGCAAAACACAGAAAATATTGAATTGTCGCATAATTACTACCCAGTCTCAGTGATACCTATACAACAGGTTTCTCATCTCCTCACTCATTAAAAAAATCAAATCATGGGGCAGACTGGTTATTAGAGACTGCAATATAACCCAACGTTTTTTCACAATAACCATATCTCCTTAATCAAGGATGTAATAAATGTCATTCCCAATGTATTTGGTAGATTTGCATAGTATTGTAATAGGTTTTTAGCAGTAGTTATTGCCCATCAAAAGTGAATCTTCATCAAACAAGATTCTACTAGTGCCATCTCATAGTGTCATGTTGCAGTTGGTAGCACAGATTCTGGTACCCTCACTACTTCCGCTACACTTACATGTTATGATTTCCTTTATTCTATCCCAGATTTTAGCATTTTAGACCCATTTTGACGCAACTGACACTGTTTTCTTTTCCTTTCCAGCAGAGGCCACTTCCTCCGTTGACAATTCAGATGAACGATTCTACAAGCATTGCAGCTCCCTGGATGGGGGAGAAGACTATAATATTTCTAAACCTTTCAATAGAAAAACTAATTATGGGAAACTAGGCAAGAGCAACATGAGAAAAGGAAATCGTGCAGGGGGCACTGAGCCCTTCACACTGGGTGAAAGAGAAAGCATTGATTGTGCAGTGGGCTCTTCCAATGAAGCTGATCAAACTGACAGGAGAATTCATAGCGGAGAGAAGCGCTATCTGTGCATTGACTGTGGGAAAAGTTTCACTCGCAAATCATCCCTCATTGTACATCAGAGAATCCACACAGGGGAGAAACTCTACATGTGCACAGAGTGTGGGAGGAGGTTTGGTCTCAAGTCCTCTCTCGTCAGACACCTGAGAACTCACACTCCAAAGACTTTGAACATTTGTCCTGACTGTGGGAAATGCTTCACTCGCTATTCCAGCCTTTTCCAGCACCAGAAAATTCACAGAAGAGAGAAGCCCTATAAATGTTCTCAGTGTGAAAAAAGCTTCTCTCGGAGATCACAACTTGTAGTTCACCAGAAAAGCCACACAGGAGAGAAGATGTATGAGAGTGGGGAGAGCATCAGTGACCGGGCCAAACTCAATAGCCATCACAGAAGCCACAGTACCGAGAAGCCCCATGTGTGTCTGGAATGTGGAAAAAGCTTCAGAGAACGCAGCTCACTAATGAGACATCAGAGAATACACACAGGTGAGAATCCTAATACATGCACTGAGTGTTGTGAGAGGTCTGGTGTAAGGGGAAAAGCATGTCTGACATCAGAGGACTCGCACAGGAAAGAAACACGTATTCACTTATAATTGCATGAGTACTCAAATCGTAAAAAGCTTTCTATACCCCAAAATTAAATATTGCAACCCTACCCCAGCATCCAGTGCTCTCCATAAATTCTAACCAACATTATTTTCCTTTGACAATGATAGATCAACTCAATGTTAATCCAAAGGGTACCTCATACAGTGTGCAGGGAGAAGCTGTATAACAGATCAGAAAGATTCTTTAACGAAGGAAATTCCTGAAACCATTAGCACGTGAGCAATTAACACAATTACAGAAATGGTTATAATGGTTAAACAGGGACTTTTTAATGTTCTGTACCAAGAATGCATCACTTTGGTCACTTTTTCTTTTAATCTATGAAGAAATAATAGCACAATCTCGTATTTGTACTTTTTTTCTTTTCTCAGTGGCACAATATATTTTCTTCCCCACATTTCCCTATCTTTAGATTATGAATGGCTGCTGTAAGTCTTGTAGGATGTGACACACAATTCAGAGTCTGCATTCAGGAGACATTGTGGTTCTAAACAATTCCTTCACATCACAACCCTAGGACAATTCTGCTCTTAATGTGTAGACCAATATTTCCTAAATTTCTCCTGATCCAGACCAATCAATGTCCTATTCATAATCAAATGAATACACTGCCACTCACCTGTGTTTATAAATGCATTGGTTATTCCTTAAATTGGCTTGGCTGCGGGAGAGCAAAGGAAAATAATGCGCTAATATATTAACTTCTGTGTTTTATAGTGAATTTCTAAGTGAACTATACTTAGAAATTAGAATTTTGCAGCAGCTTAGGTGAAAAGGGGATTTTGTCTGAGCTGGCCGGATATCTGGCCCATTTGCCTGGACATTTGCTAATATGGGGATACTTGCATTACCCCTCCCCACTTAACACCTTAGTCGGCTGAAGCCTTTTAACTCCGGATTTTTTCAGACATTTTGGCTCTGAGCCAGAAGGGTGTCTTAGAAGTCCGGGCTAAATATGCATTGCTTACCTCGCAGGAATTTCCTGCTATGCATTTCTAAAGTACAGTGATTACAAATTCAGGGTTTCCTATGTTCCGGCCGTCTGAATGAAAATCCCCTTATGCCTATACTGTTGGAACAATTAAAATAGGGGGACTTTCATTCATCAATTTTTATATAACTTTATAAAAATTGCATTATAAACTTTTCCATGATTTTACCCAACCAGCGCTCACAGCACTAGGAGCGTTCTAGCAGAAGTTAGCTACACGCCGCTTGCTATGCTGGGAACTGCTGAGTTTTAAACCAATTTTTCCTTTGCGCGGTTTACAGTGAAACACTGGTACGGTTATACATTACATTTAGAAATGACATTATTCTCGCCACCTTATACCTGGTGGGAGAAACACAGACATTTTTTATTAAAATCACAGTGTTGCTGCCATTACTAGGTTGCAGAGCTGGCAATCTACAATTCCCCAATATGGCTCAGGGGCACCCAGCTGGGCATAATACCTTTATTATTGGCCTGGGTACCCCTTCACCGTCACACAAAACACAGATATAAAATGACATTATTTTAATACATCATTAAAAAGCATGCTATAGAAATAACTAAAAAAACAGAAATTATTAAATACTGGATTTATAAAAACAAATGGAATCTCTACATACTCTCCTTGCTGAAGCTGTTTCTATGTCTATAAATAGCAACAGTAGAATACTTGCTGAAAAAAAAAGAGCAGAATTTATTTATTTATTTATAAAATATTTTACCAGGAAGTAATACATTGAGAGTTACCTCTCGTTTTCAAGTATGTCCTGGGCACAGAGTTAAGACAAATAATACATGGTTACAAATACAGTTACATAAATGAACAGGGTATACATTATATACAAGACATTGCATGCACAGTTAAAGAGAATAAATATTATGGGCGTATGAAAAAGTTACAGTCCAGATTAAAATGTGAGTCAGCCTTAGATTTGAAAGAATTTAAACTGAAAAAGCAGTTATATTCAAGTTTACAAATGAACATATATATTGACTCTTGATGATCCAATGAAAAATGTATACTTAATAGAACCTAGTGAAAGAGAGAAAAAATCCAAGAATGCCAAAAAAATTGAAAGTATAGTTTCCAAAAAGTGCTAAAAATGATCAAATTGCAAAAATGTACAAAAACGCACAGATGTGCAGTTATGTGGGGCCAGATTACATACTTAACTTAGTAGTATAGATAAATTTAAAATATATAAATACATACAAAACATTTTTAAAAATCGGGGACAGAGATATCGTAAAATCATTGAAACATCATGTGAGAGAGGCATTCAAATCAAAGTCAACATTTAGTCCTAGAGGCCTCAAAGTTTTTAGTTTGTATAGCCAAATGCTCTCTTTTGGGGAAATAGATTTTACTCTATTTCCCCCCGCCACTGACTTGGAACAAAGTCTATTCCAATAAATTTGAGACCTCCTGGATCTGATGCATGATGTTGTTTAAAATGTAAAGAAACGTTATGTGACTCTAAGCCCTTTTTTATATTTCTCACATGTTTTAAATTTCCTTGTTGTGCGGCCTACATTTTGTAGGCCACATGGACACTGTAACAGGGACTTATCCCTGTTAAAGAAACTTGCCTCTAATCCAGCAGTGTGCTGATTAATTGCATACCAGCAATTAACCAACTCCCCCTGGCTGATTAGAGCTCTCTCAGAAATAACCTGTTCTAAGACAGGAAGGAGGATATTTCTGAGCTCACAATTGGAGCTGACCTAGGAAGGACAAACCAAGGATTCCCTAGTCCACAACTGGGCTGACCTGAGGAACAAACAGATGTCTTGAGCTGCAAAGAGACTGCAGGCTGACAACAAGACAAAGGGGACAAGATTTCTAAACCTTGATCCTAATATTGCTATAGCACACAAGGAGAGCAGAGAGGACTTCCCCTACAGCTACAAGATACAGATAAGACTTTCTTATGGGACTGTTATATATTGGTATATATAGTTGGGCTGGTAATTAGCTTAGCTAACCACCCAGTTAGAGAGGGCTGGACTACATGTGTAGATATTCTCCAAAGTGGAGTAGGTTTTCTTTTGCTTAATTTGAATGTTTTTGTTGTGTTAAAGGGACAGGCGCAATAAAGCCTCATTTAAGTTTCACTTTAAACGGTCTCCATTGCGTACCTCTGCACACGTCTCTTACAGACACTCTAAAAGATACACTACAAAATCAGAATTAAAGTTGATTAAAGTTGAAAGTTTAAAAACCTCCCCAGTTTGTTTAGAAATTAAGTTTTTGTATTTGTTGATGCCAAATTTACAGGCCACACATTCTATACAGGTATAAAATCCTTTGGGGTTACTCTCCAACCATTCTCCCTTTTTGATTATTCATATTGGAGGTCCCTTGTTTCCTTCTCAGGGCATTTGGGGCCAATTTATCCTTCAGATTTGGGGCCTTTGTGAAAACGATCTGAGGTTTATCAGGCAGAAATCCTTTGAGAATCTGGTCCTGTTTCAAAATCGGCCAATATTTTTCAATAATTCTCCTGATCTTTGGCGACTCGTGTGTGTATGTATGTATGTGTGTGTATGTGTGTGTGTATATATATATATATATATATATACACACATCCACACCGGGGGAAGGACCAGCACAGATAACATTCCAATAGACACTGTCGTTCAGTATACCTTTTGCTTGCTTCATTCATTGTTACATCGCCGGAAGAAGAGATCAGTGTATCTCGAAAGCTCACACAAATAAAAGCATGTCGTTAGCCACAGAACGGTATCATCTATTTATTTTTTGATTATATATATATATATATATATATATTTAAAACCAGAGACAGAACATAAAACACAGACAGAGCTCAGTGCACATCCAGTGAAACTCATACACGGTACAGTGCCTAAATATATATGTATAAATATCTATTAAATAAAATGGTCTTATAGTTTAACATTTTTGGCCAAAATTGTTGTAAGCCCCTGAGCCACTGCACGTTGTGGTTATTTTGGGGGTTCAATAGGAGCTTGTTAGGTGTCCAGTATGTTTTACAATTCTTGTTCAGCTAGTCTTAGCTGATTGGAGGGTGGCAACCTCCTACCTAATTGAAGCTTACCCCCTCCCACATTTAAATGGTTAAAAGCTCACTCCATAGCATCTCCCACTCTCAGGGGAACTTGCTTGCTTGCCGGATGGTTGTGGCAAATCTAATACAGAGTGCTTTTCCTGGTAATGTACAGGTTATTAAAAGCTTCAATCAGACTTAGAACTTTGCAACTAATATTGACAGATTTATTATAAATCATTCTTCCTGGTATTGCACAGGTTATTAAGAATTTATATTAGGGTTAGGGACCCCTGGAAATGTGGTCTGCCGTGCAGTGGCTCAGGGGCTTACAACAATTTTGGCCAAAAATGTTAAACTATAAGACCATTTAATTTAATAGATATTTATACATATATATTTAGGCACTGTACTGTGTATGAGTTTCACTGGATGTGCACTGAGCTCTGTCTGTGTTTTATGTTCTGTCTCTGGTTTTAAATATGTATTGCCATGCTCAGTAGCACTCCTCTGTGACACTCATATGCTTATATGTTGTGGTTATTTTGGGGGTTCAATAGGAGCTGGTTGGTGTCCAGTATATATATATATATATACACACAGTGGTCAACAAATCACCAAAAAAATCTACTCGCCGAACAAAAAAATCTACTCGCCACCTAGTACCACACGTGTGCTGCTTGGGCCAATAGGAGCTCGCCACGATGTTAAAGCCACTCGCCCGGGGTGTGCAAATTATAGGTTTGTCGAATACTGTATATATATATATAATGTGTGTGTGTGTACTCTGATTTTGGGAGTGGGAGTCAATTCCCGGGTTTTTTTCTAAACATTTATGTATTTTGGGAATTAAATAAAAAATGGGTAACTTAGGAAACTTATTAAAAAGATAATTAAACTCAAAATCTTTTAAAATGCCCAAATCCTTTCCTTCTAGGAGAATGGTTTCTAATTTTTTTCTTAAATGCAAAAGTGGGGTTATTACGGAAGACTTGGTAGGTCTTAGTGTCCCCCGAGATCCTCTGTGCTTCCTGTAGATAGTAATGTGCACTCATAATTACTGTACCCCCACCTTTTGTTGGCCTGTTTTATAACTATCTCCTTATTGGATTGTAACTGCTTGAGTGCTAAATTCACTTTTACCGTTAAATTGAATTTAGTTTTAATTTTTTGTTTGTTATTTTCTTCAAGCATCTTTTCAAAATAATTTATCATCATCTGATTAAATGTTTCCACATAGTTCCCCTTACAATGTTAGGGAAAAACTGTGGATTTGGGTTTAAGGTTAGAATGTGTGTACCTGTCTTGATCAACAATTGTTTATCTCTTATCTCTTGAGAAAAGTCCACATTTTGTTTATGAAAGTAACGCTTTAACGTCAATTTTGGGAGAAACATACTTGCATCCACAAAAAGTTTAAATGCATCAGGTCCCAATGAGGGAAATGTAGACCCCTATTGAGTACTGCAATCTGATCTGTCGATAAAATAGTGTCACTCAAATGGAAAATACCTGTGGGCGCATTTCTTTTCTCTTGTGTGCCTCCCACTTCCTCCTCTTGGGCCTCTCTGCTGTCTCTCTTTCGTCTCAGTGGGGATGCTACCTGTGACAACTCTCTTCCAGGTGAAAACCGGTTCTTGTGGAACCACTTTTCCTTCAAATTTTCCTCACAGGAATTTAGTGTCTGGTATCTATGGTATCTCTTGCCCCTAAAAAAGAAGAATCGGATTCCTTCCAACCCAAATCACATTTCTTATTTTGCCCATGATAGTGTGGTTTGGTATTGTCAAATTTAGGGCCTGCAGAATCATTTTTTACATGCCACCCTTGTTGAAACACCGAATCTGATTTTGGAGAGTAACTGAAATATTTAAAATGGTGTTTCTTAAAATTTCTTTCATGCTCCCTATTTTTTCTTCCATGTCTGTAATTCTGTTTATCCATATCTATAATTGTGTGGGTGGTCATATTCTGGCCTCCCTCTATAATAGTTATCTTGTTTATGATATGGATGAAACACCTTATCCCTGTTTTCAGGATGATTCATATTAAAATGAATTCTTCTTGGTTTAAAACTTTCTCTAGATTCCTGATTTCCTACATTGTCACATCTAGGATGATCATAGTTTGTGTGTCTTTCTTTTTGTTCCTTTTATGTTTTGCATCAAGTAAATGTTAATGCACTATTGTGCTGGCATTTGTGTTTTCTTCATATTAGGTTAACCAGGAGCCTACAGCCCAGAGGATTCGGTCCCATGGAGCAGCAGTAGATGTGTAATCAGTGTTTATATTTTTTTATCACTGGGTTATCTGCACATTATATTGCACTATTTATCAATATCGCGCCATGAACACCAGTATGTTTAGTTCAGTAGTTAATGTGGTTTAGGGAAACCACAGGTGTTTAGGCAGCATTTGATTTTACATTTTTAGTTGTTTCATCAATTTATCTGTTGCGCTTTTTGTTTTTCACAAGATTCTTATTAATCTTGGGTCTGCTCATGATAGTTTTAGGCTGCGCTTATAGTGCCAGCGACAGCATCGTCGCATCAAAACAAATGCGTGCGCTTATAGTAAGCGCTGCGCGAACACTTGGTCGCGGTTGCTGGAAGTCATCTCAATTTGATTTTACCAGCGACCGCAGCCTGACGTCACTGTCGCTGGCACTATAAGCGCAGCCTGACGTCACTGTCGCTGGCACTATAAGCGCAGCCTGACGTCACCGTCGCCGGCACTATAAGCGTAGCCTTAAGGAGGCTGTCAGGAAGGGGCCAGTAAATCCGAATTCGTTCAGGGTTTTATTTAGGAAAGACCAGCTAATTCTATCACATGTAAAAAGTGAAAAAAAGCACTAATAGGTGTAGAAAATCGTGTATATATTATGTATCTGTGACGGGGGAGGGGTGCCAAGCGAGTAATAAAGGGGTCACCCCCATTAGGCACCCCCTTCCACCCTCTGGGAAGTGAGGGGTTAACCCGAGCTGTACTTACAATACATATGTTCCCCTGCTTCACAACCAAAAGGTACGTCCCTTGGTTATCCTATTCCCACATTTAGAGGGAATTAATGTATTTTTATTCCCCTGCCTCATGGCAAACTGTTTTATTTGCTAGATGTGTATATTGGTACAATTATTGGAGTTTGTACCTTTGCAGTGTATGCAGCAACCACCTACACTGGGATCCAGGCGGAAGGGAAAAGGTTAATGTTAATTTTGTGTTTATGGCCCTTTGTCCCTTTTCCCGCCTTTGCAGGCTCAATTTTGCAGTCTCTCCATAGGTCGCCATTACAGCCCCATGTAACCGTATGGAGATTTGGGCTCGTTATCATAGAAGACATGCAGGTGGCGCCCAAGAGGAGGAGCGGCGGTTTCCCATTGAAAGTCAATGGAGCCATTCATTTCAATGGAGATTCCTCGAGGTCGACCTCCAGGAACGGGTTGGCAGCCATCCAAACCGCAGACTGCAATAGCAGATACATTATCTGAAGAGAGCTTTGATCACTCCCCGGTCAAGGTCAGGTTCAATTGGCGTTGGAAACTTAGGTTCTTGGGCACCCAGGAATCAAATTTGTTTGCCCCTAGACCCTAGGAACCCCCTCACACGACCCCAAACAGGTCCCAGAGTTAATGACCCCGGTAAAGGGTCGTGCTCGTTATAAGGGTCGCACCATAGACTCTAATGGCGGAGGTAAAAGCCGCGAGTAAAAACGGCTAAGTCAGAGTGAGCAGACACCTGGAACCCATAACTCCGGTTCTGTTCAACCTAGAGGGCTGAGATTCGGCCACCATGTAGTCCTAGTTCCGGCAGGATTGCATGGCAAATACCGACCCTCTCGGGGCAACAGAACGGAGTCAGGGTAATTGCAAAGTTTGGGTTTCTGCCATTGACTTGCATGGCAGAAAAAAGCCTCGTGTTCCAGAAGTGCTTTTAAACTTTAATTGTGTAACTCCGGTCCGGTGTGTCGCAGTGAGATGAAACTTGGCCACCATGGAGAGTCCCCTCCGGCATGAGGGTCTGGCAAGTTTCGGCCCGCTCGGCCCAGCCGAACTGACTATTTTAATATATAAAACAGTGCACACAGCGTGATGACGCGATGTCGCAAGGTACGTCCCTGACGCGTTTCGTCGCAACAAATGCAACTTTATCAAAGGGAATGTCCCTTTGATAAAGTTGCATTTGTTGCGACGAAACGCGCCGGACGTACCTTGCGTCATCACGCTGTGAGCACTCTTTACGGCCGGAGAGTGCAGGATGTAATATCGAGGCCTGCTCTGATACCACATTATATGGAGGACTTTAACGCTGTCGGGTGCCCTGTTCCAGTTGGTGTTGGACTGCATACCTGTCATCAGATGTTACCTGCCTCGGTGGTGATTATATATCACATATTGCCTTAATTTCACTTATATATTGTGAGTGTTTTTAATCCCCCCACCATTCCCTCCCCATATTAAATGTTACAGTGTTACACTATGGGGCATGCACTCTCTGTTTTTTTGTTCATATATATATATAATAAATAAATAAATGTATTGTGTTTCAAAGCGGGGATAAAAGCCCGCAAAAGTCACTGGCACTGCTTAATGTTAATGCTTAGGAGGCTCAACCACTCTAGTTGTATACATTAGGGCGGAGAAACGCAGGGCTTGAGTGGTCTGTAAGTGCTGTAATTCACACTTACAGACAAAGGATTTCCTGACCAGATACCAGGCTGGTAGACTTTAAGGCGCCCTGACTTTTGTGTCGGGCTAAAGAAATGAGACCCCAAGGGCCAGAGGTGCGCATGTGCCAACTAGCTGGGGGGCATGATCTAACAATGTTCTCACGTTAGCTGGCAAGGAGGGATTGGGTGCAGATAATTGTCCTCCAATGACTTGCACTCAATGACAGTGTATAGGACTGAAACCACATATAAACCAGTGTAAACCCTATACCCATTGTCTTCGTGATGTCTTCATTTGTATCCTGTATTGCTGAATGAATTGCCAATCCTGTACCTGATTGCTTCATTGTCCAAACCCTAAGTAAGTGCTATATTTTGTCTGTTATTTGTACCATCATGTGTGTTCACCTATCTAAGGAATAAACTATATTTATTATATCTAAGTCATGTTCAATTCAACCCAGATATTTTATCTATATTATAACCTATCACTAGCTACCGTGACAGGCTTATAATAAACTGGTGGCAGCGGCGGGATTGAATTGAACCTGTATTACAGTTTACTACGGGATTCTGTAATACAGTTGGAACTCGGGTGAATTGCGAGTTCCTAAGGCTAATAATATTGAACACACGGTTGTACAACATATAACACGAGATATGACACCACCTCACTTTTCCCCTACTTGTGAGAAGCATTGCCTCCGGAGCGCAAGTGCCGGCCATCCGTCTGACTGGAGCCGGGCACCGAGACCGGAGGAATGTATCAAGACCGAGCGGGAACCTGCAGCCGGTAGAGCTGAAAGGGAGGCGGTGATCGGAGAACATGAAACCCGGCCGGCTGAGCTTAGATCCACAGCTGCAGCCGCTGTAACCACCAATCCGCCCGGAGAGCAGGGAATGGACCCAGCTCTGGGATGGCAGAGACTTGCGAAGGGAGCGGGTGATCTCCGAGACCACGGGAGTCTTGCAGCAGGAGGGGTATCGGCCGTTGCGGCGGCCAGTCCGTTTTCCCTGGAAGAGCTAGCACTGATGTCTGCGTGGGGAGAGACGTGGTCCCAGGCGGAGCGGAACGAGCTCCCTGAGCACCCCCTCCCTGAGCACAGCGCTCGAGCAACTCCGCTCTGGACTCATCCTCTTGCGGGAGGTAGTCCACGGCGGCGGAGAAGCTCCGGAACGAGCCCGATGCTCTAACAACTCCGCCTTGGATTCAGCAGCCTCTTGCGGGAGGTAATCCACCGGCGGCGGAGGAGTTCCGGCAGAAGCGGTGTTGTTATCACTGCAACAAAGCGGGCCACATCAAAGCCCAATGCCCAGACCGTGCGCGGTCATCTACATTGTATTATGTGCTATGCATTTTATACATTGGATTGTTTGTATTTCAAGCAACTTGGCACACCACAATATTCTGAGGAAAAACTGCAAGCTGTGCAGCGCTATTCAGAATACAATTGATAAATATCAATATTGACACCCTAATAACAATAAAATGTGATATAAATATTTTGGGCTGCCATCTAAAAAATCACTAACTACCCAAAGTGAGTGATATAACAGACATAAAAAACAAAACATCTTACCCCTGAAGAAGCGGATCAATCCGCGAAACGCGTAGGGTTACGTCACACACCCTGCGTCTCGGCGTTCTGCGCGTGCACCAACATACCCTCTCTGATCGAGTAAATCTTTGGCACCAGACACCAGCACCAGCCCCCTCCGACGGCGGATTCTCTCGCGAGAGGCATAGCAGTGCGCTGGAGATTGAGAGCAGTAGAGGTCTAAAGGCTACCAAACCAACTCCCCAGTAGAAGGTGGTCCTTTCCGCACACCCAGCGGGTCTGGGTAGGAGAGGGAGAGGGCACACGGGTAGCAGAGGAGCAGCCCTTCAGCGCTATTTCAATGTGCTTGACCTACTTGCAGCTTTTTCATGTGCTTAGCAACGGCTGGTTCCAGTTATCTGCATCCTTGGAACTCTTTGGGACTATTTCAGCATCCAATCATTATCACACGGTTGTATCTGTGCACAATCACTGTAGGGTTAACGATTATTGTTAATCCATTTACATTTATTATTTCATTTAGAGTTAAGGACACCACAATATTCTAATTCATTTCCTTGCGCCTAAGTGTTCCCCCTATTCCTACTAATTCCATCACATGCTTTTTCAGCATCTAGGCTGAGGATGTGTTTTGATTTTTTTTTTTTTTTTTACATTCACATAGATTGTTGATGATTTTCCTGGTGTTATCTGGGGCCTGTCTATCCCTGATGAAACCTACCTGATCGAAATCCATCAGTCTATGCAGAATAGAGTTAAAGCGATTGGCCAGAATTTTGCTACAATCTTTTAGGTCCAAGTTGAGAAGTGATATTGGCCTGTAACTTTCACATTGCTTGGGGTCTTTCCCTTCTTTAGGGATAACAGTGATCAATGCTTTGGACATCTGGGTGGTAATCTTCCCTAGCTCCTGTTAATCTTAGGAGTGATTTTCTTTTTAGGAGTGATTTTCTTTTTAGGAGTGATTTTGTGGATTTGTTCTAATTGTTTGATTTTGTTTTGTAGATCTAGAATGGTTTGCAGTTTTTGCTTTTTTTTTAATGGGAGACAAGGGATATAAAATAACCTCTAATAGAGGCTTTGTGGGCTTCCCAAAGGGAGGAGGTAGAGACAGTGCTGGTATTAAGCATGAAATCATAATTAAGATTGGAGTTAATTTTCTTAACTTCTGGGCAATTGAGTAGTAAATAATTTCGTTTTCAAAAAGTTGGGAAAGCGCACTTCTTTGAGAGAGTGGTCCATTTGGCTTGGGGCATGGTCAGACCAGGTAATTGGACCAATGTCGGAGACCAAAATGAAAGGGACCATAACTGGGCTAACTAAAAAATAGTAAATTCTGGAGTACGTGTCAAGGGGGAGGGGAGTCAAACAAATAGTCCCTTTGTCTTTGGTGTTGTGCCCTTCATACTGTATGTTAGTCAAAGGGAATCCTTTGATAAGATCTTTGAGTTTTTTAGATAAATGTAAGGTTTTGAGGACTTGGGCTGGACCAGGGTGTGATGATTTGTCTATATCACAGTTAAGGACTGTATTAAAGTCTCCTCCAAGAATCACTGATTCGGGGTTCTTAATTGGACAGTTGGGAAAAAATTGTTTGTTGTTTATCATTTGGGGCATATGCTAAATGCTACATTTGCTAAAGTGAGGTCTTCGCCACCAGGGAACTTGTAATTATAATGTTTCTGCCATCTTTATCTAATTTAACTTTATCGACCAGGAATGGAATGTCTCTTTTTTTTTTACTTTGTTTTTTGTTTTTTTACTTTATTATTTTATTAATAATTTTTTTTTTTGGGGGGGGGGGGGATACAAAAAAAGAAGACAGGGAGGGGCGGTTATGGGGAAAAAGAATACAGGCATACCCCGCTTTAAGTACACTCACTTTAAGTACACTCGCGAGTAAGTACATATCGCCCAATAGGCAAACGGCAGCTCACACATGCGCCTGTCAGCACGTCCTGAACAGCAATACCGGTACCCTACCTGTACCGAAGTTGTGCGCAAGCGGGGAGACTATAGAGCCTGTTACAAATGCGTTATTTATATCAGTTATGCACATATATGATGATTGCAGTACAGTACATGCATCGATAAGTGGAAAAAGGTAGTGCTTCGCTTTAAGTACATTTTCGCTTTACATACATGCTCCGGTCCCATTGCGTACGTTAATGCGGGGTATGCCTGTAGATACGCCAGCTTTCTTGGCTGGTCCTGAAGCAAAAAAACTTTTAGGGAAATGTTTGCTAAATATCGCCGGGGATCACTCTTTCCAAAGTGAGTTTTTTGGAGAAATATTATGTCGCCTCGCGACCGCTTTCAGTTCAGAAAGACCGATACAGAGTTTTCGGTTTGTGTTGAGACCCTTTTTCATTTATCTAAATAATTTCAATAATGAGGATGATTGGGCACTAATTTTACAGTTCAAGGGGTTCGGATCTTTTAAGGATTCCTTTTGGGATGTAATGTTGTAGCCCTGCCTGATTATGGCTTAAGTCTGTGTTGTTGATCTCTCCCTGGAAGGGGGGAAATGGGGGCAAAATAAGTGGGATGTGGAATGAGGGAGGAAGGGGAGACCACTGAGGGTGACCTAACAATAAATTAACTAATTAACACTGACTGCATAGGGAATCGGCAGTCAGAAGGAATGGCTAATTCCATGGGGGGCATGGCGGTCCGGAACAGGGGTGAAGCTACTGGTGGCTAGTCCGGGACCCGGCCACTTCAGTTAGTGGTCCATGCCGTTTCAGACCTATAAAGGGCATAATAAAAAATGTAGGATCAGTAAACTAATAGTTAACCATCACTCCCTATCCCCTCCCTGTTTTTAACCATTTAAACAATAGAAACAAACAGACTGGCAATTTTTTTTACCGGATAGCTTTCCCACACCCCAAGCCCCCCTCTCCTACCCACATTTTTACTCCCCAGATAGCCCAGATCCCTGGTGTTGGTCTTGTGGGGGGAGTGAAGAGGGCCTATGGGTCTGACACCCGGACATCAAGTCCTAGACTAGGGACCACAATGTTGAAGGGAGAAGATAAACGGTTGCGATACTGGAGCAAAACAAGTTCTGTCAGGGGATCCTAGGTCACCTTTCCATCCTTGTGTCCAACCGCCTCAGATACTGTTGTTTAGGTATCTTTGGTTGTGGCAGTGAGTTTGCGGGGACTCCACAATCCAGCAGAGGTTGTCTTCTCCAAAGTGAGTCTTCCCCTCTCCTCTCTCGACAGAGAGGGGGGGAAGGGGAGTGGGAGCCCTCACATCTTAAATCAGCTAACGTCAACTGGTTGGTCTTATGGCTGTTGATTCGTTAATGGGGAGGACCAAGAGGAGCTTCGTCTCTCCCCTACTTTGGACCATTCTGTTGTGGGTTTTGAGCGGGCAGGTCTCTGATTCTCTTGGCCTCGTCTCAGCTCTTACAGGCAGACAACTTTAGGCCCCGAAGGAAGGTGTCTGCATCTCTTGGGGAGCGTTGAGTGTAGTGTGCGCTCTTTCATCACGACTAATCTGAACGGCAATCCCCAGCGGTATTTAATGCCTTTTTCTCGTAGGATCATTGTTAGTCGTCTCAGCTCCCGTCTTTTGTTAATCGTTGAGGTTGCCAGGTCATTAAAGATCTTGATTTGGGCCTCTTCAAACATCAGATCGGGTTTATTTTTGCAGGCTCCGGTTATTTGCTCCTTCATGGAGAAGTAGTGGAGTTTGTTGATTACGTCTCTTATCCTGTTTGGGTCTTTTAATTTAGGGCCTAGTGCCCTATGAACTCTGTCCAGGCAGAGCATTTCATCCGTCAGGTCTGGGATCAGAGAATGGAACAGCCTGTCCAGGTAAGTTTGCATATCGTCATTGAGAACATTTTCAGGTACATTCCTGATACAGAGATGTTGTCTCCTCTCGGTTTTCATTGTCCTCAATGATATTTTTAAGGGAGGATATCATCTTTTAACTTGAGGATTTCATCATCAGTAGCTGCATGCCATTGCAGAAATTCCTCCATTTTGTTCTCTATATTGCTGGTTCTTTCTTCTAGGTCATTTAGGTCTTTTTGAAATTCTGATTTTGCCTTTTGTAATTCCTGATGTAATGTGTTGGTAATTGTCTGAAATAGACTCTTAAGTCCTTTTTAGTGAAATATTGGGGCTGCTCTCCTTCCAGCACTGAGTCTGAGGAGGACGGGCAACGCATTTCCCTGTGTTGTGGTGGAGCGCTCACTCCACTGAAAGAATAGAGTTAACTCCTCAGAATCCGCTTTTTTTTGTCTGCCTGGAAGGCATCTCTTTGGCTGCTTGGGAATCTCTGGTGCCCGAATAAGCTGTGATTCGCTGTTCTATTTGGTGCGGGATGTGTTTTGTGGTCGCGGTTCCCGGGAGCTACAGCATAATTCAGTCATTCTCCGTGGAACCGTGCATGTGCCCCTGCATACAGATATATATATTAACCTCATCCTCCTGCGCATATCTTGTGTTCTTGAGGAGTTTCTTCACTTAATCATTCAGGTCATCCCTCTGAAGCTGCTTTCTGGAAACTTTTCTTCTGTTGGAAAAAGCAACTGGTCTCACAACTCTCTGAGCTTTCAATACCAGTTTGAGGGTCTTATGCTCTGAATTAACCATGTGTTCAATTTCTATTTGGAAGATCTTAATCAATTTCTTTGAAACAGTTTAACTGAGAGAGGATGTCTCATTGAGGTGTTAGAATTTATCATCACTGACTGGTTTGAGTTTCAGATGGTATCTTGCCATCTGTTCACACAATGGGCTGACTAATATTGTATATACATGTGTATACACGCACCTACATACACATCTAGGCGAAACAGTTTATAATATCAAATTACAGTTTTTGCTGAAATTGCAGACTTCAATTCTTACATTACTACACACTCACAAGCAAGACAAAGTCAGAATCCCTGCACTCACATTTGAAGAATAAAATGCTTATTGAGCAAAGCAGAGAGATTTGTACCCGAGGAGAGAAGCCTAGAAGGTTAGAATGGCTGCAGTGGAGTGAAGAGGGTAAATTGATTTTAGCAGAAGAATGGTGTGGGGACAAAAGGCAGCAGAACAGTGTGATTATTTAAAATGATTTAAAAGAAAAATGCACAAAATCATACATCCAGCCTGTACTAACAATAATGCACTGAAAACAGAGTCTTTATGGCCAATAATGCCCTGGCTGGGTAAAGGCCATGGTGAAAGTCCTAATTATTACTTAACTACAAACCAGTGAGGCAGTACTGGCAGACTACAGTAGGTAGACACATGTTTTAAGTAACTGAATTGCAGTCTCTGATTTTTAACTGCTTTTATTCTTTTACCCTTTACTTTACATTTAAGCACATATTGATATTAATAATTAATCTTACATTACCTTGTTTCCCTCCCCCATTCCCAGATAATGGATTCTCAACTGATAATCAGAGTGAAAACCATCAGACACATCCTGACTTAATAGATGGGGTATCGGAATATGGTGATGAAGAGTATCTGAGGCCACACAAGAAAGAGGAGAACCTTAACGGAGCCTCAGAGGAGAATAGCCCAGGTAAAATGGGAAACGGTGAATGTACAATAGACTTTTGGGGTAGATGTGATCAAACGGACAGGAGAATTTACAGCGGAGAGAAGCGCTATCTGTGCATTGACTGTGGCAAAAGCTTCACTCGCAAGTCATCCCTCATTGTACATCAGAGAATCCACACAGGGGAGAAACTCTACATGTGCACAGAATGTGGGAGGAGGTTTGGTCTCAAGTCCTCTCTCGTCAGACACCTGAGAACTCACACTCCAAAGACTCTGAACATTTGTCCTGACTGTGGGAAATGCTTCACTCGCTATTCCAGCCTTTTCCAGCACCAGAAAATTCACAGAAGAGAGAAGCCCTATAAATGTTCTCGGTGTGAAAAAAGCTTCTCTCGGAGATCACAACTTGTAGCTCACCAGAAAAGCCACACAGGAGAGAAGATGTATGAGAGTGGGGAGAGAATCAGTGACCTAGCCAAACTCAATAACCATCACAGAAACCACAGTGCTCAGAAGACCCATGTGTGTCTGGAATGTGGAAAAAGCTTCAGAGAACGCAGCTCACTAATGAGACATCAGAGAATACACACAGGTGAGAATGTGAACACAAACATGTACAGTATATCTGTTCTGTTTGTTAGGATGGTATTGATGGTTGTTATGAAGACAAGCACATACTTTACATAGATAGTAGATGAGATTGAAAAAAGACGTATGTCCATCAAGTTCAACCTATGCTAAATTTAGACAACAGATACTTTATCCTATATCTATACCTACTTGTTGATTCAGAGGAAGGCAAACAAAAAAAACCCAGATATCCAATGCTATCTCATAAGGGGAAAATAAATTCCTTCCTGACTCCAAGAATTGGCAAACGGATTAATCCCTGGATCAACATCCTTCCCATGTTTACTTATTTGGTATATCCCTGTATACCTTTCCTTTCTAAAAAAAGATGTCTAACCTTTTTTTGAACAAATCTATTGTATCTGCCCTCACAGTCTCCATGGCTAATGAATTCCACATTTTAACTGCCCTTACTGTAAAGAACCCTTTCCTTTGTTGCTGGTGAAATCTCCTTTCCTCCAACCTTAAGGGATGGCCCGATTCCTTTGTACTGCCCGTGGGATGAATTGTTCTTTTGAAAGCTCCTTGTATTGTCCCCGAATATATTTGTATATAGTTATCATATCCCCTCTTAGACGCCTCTTTTCTAATGTAAATAAATCTAATTTAGCTAGCCTTTCATAAGATAGATTGTCCATCCCCTTTATTAATTTGGTGGCTCTTCTCTGCACTCTCTCGTTCCATAATGTCTTTTCTAAGGAGTGGTGCCCAAAATTGTACTCCATGTTCAAGGTGTGGTCTTACTAATGCTTTGTAAAGGGGCATAATTATGTTTACTTCCCTTCCATCCATTGCCCGTTTAATGCAAGATAAGATCCTGTTTGCCTTTGCAGCTACTGCATGACTTTGGGCACTATTGCTAAGCCTGCTGTCTACAAGCACTCCTAAATTCTTCTCCATCAAGGATTCCCCCAATTTATCCCCATTTAATTTGTAAGTCGCCTGTTTATTCTTGCATTCCAAATGCATAACCTTACATTTATCTGTATTAAACCTAATCTGCCATTTACCTGCCAACGTTTCCAATCTCTCCAAGTCCTTCTGAAGAGGAATTACATCCTACTCTGTTTCTATTACCTTACACAATTTAGTATCATCAGCAAAGATGGAGACTTTGCTCTTGATGCCAACCTCAAGGTCATTAATAAACAAGTTAAAAAGCAGGTGTCCCAGTACCGATCCCTGAGGTACTCCACTCACGACTTTAGCCCAACCTGAAAAAGTTCAATTTATGACAACCCTCTGTTGTCTGTCCTTTTAACCAGTTTTCAATCCAGGTTAATTTATTATTACTAAGTCCAATTTTCTTTATTTTGTACACCAACCTCTTGTGTGAAACCGTATCAAAAGCCTTTGCAAAATCTAAGTAGACCAAATCAGCTGCATTACCCTGGTCTAAATTCCTACTTACCCCCTCAAAGAAACAAATAAGGTTAGTTTGGCATGATCTATCCTTCATAAATCCATGCTGACTATTACTAATAATTTTGTTTTCTTTAGATATTCCTGAATATTATCCCGTATTAAACCTTCAAGTAGTTTCCCCACTATTGAAGTCAGGCTTACAGGTCTGTAATTCCCCAGTTGTGATCTAGCTCCCTTTTTAAATATAGGCACCACATCTGCTTTACGCCAGTCTTGTGGTACTGAGCCTGTGGAAATGGAGTCCTTGAATATTAAATATAATGGTTTGGCTATTACTGAGCTTAACTCCTTGAGAACTCTTGGATGTATGCCATCGGGGCCAGGTGCCTTATTTACTTTAATTTTATCAAGCCGCTTATGAACTTCTTCCTCAGTTACCCAATTGTTCATTAATATGGAGGTTGTGGCTTCCTCCTGCGGCACTACTATTGAACTCGATTCTTCCCTGGTAAACACAGAGGCAAAGAATGTGTTTAATACCTCAGCTTTT
Organism: Ascaphus truei; assembly: GCF_040206685.1. Taxonomy (NCBI): domain Eukaryota; kingdom Metazoa; phylum Chordata; class Amphibia; order Anura; family Ascaphidae; genus Ascaphus; species Ascaphus truei. The sequence goes on from NC_134487.1 coordinate 446,467, forward strand.
TCCTTATCTCCAATAATCTGCCTACCCATCTCACACTGAAAGGGTCCTATATTTTCTTTTCTCATTTTTTTGTTATTAAGGTACTTAAAGAACTTTTTAGGGTTGATCTTACTTTCTATTGCAATCCTTTTTTCATTATCCATTTTTGCTAATTTGATTGCCCTTTTGCAATTTTTGTTACATTCCTTATAATTCTGATACGATGTCTCTGTCCCTTCTGACTTAAAGAATCTAAACGCCTTCCTCTTCTTGTCCATTTCCTCCCCTACCTGTTTATTTAGCCACATTGGTTTTGACGTATTTATTTTATACTTACCGTATTTCCTTGATTCTAGGACGCACTTTTTTTCCTATTTTTACATGGCTGAAATAGCTCTGCGTTTTAGAATCGATGTATTTAAAAAAAATGCGCTAGGGGGCGCTGCTGCAGATGCCGGCCGGGATATTCACAGTGTGCATGAACAGCACATGGCTGCGGTCACCCTCCTCCCCTCCCCTTCCCACCCCCCTCCCCTTCTCTCCCCCCTCCCCTTCTCTCCCCCCTCCCCTTCCCGCCCCCCTTCCCTCCTCCCCTCCCCTTCCCGCCCCCCTCCCCTTCCCTCCCCATGAGGTGCAGAGGGATCGGAGATGTCTGTCAGGGCACATCAACATTGCCCAGAAGCCCCCCCCCCCCACTTCCCGAATCCCCATGTGAAATGCAGGAGGTGCAGAGGTAGCTGTGTCTCTGGGTGTGTCTGTGTGTCTCTCTCTGTGTGTCTCTATGTGTTTGTCACTCTCTGTATGTCTCTCTCTCTCTCTCTCTGTGTTTGTCTCTGTATGTGTCTGTGTGTCTCTGTATGTGTTTGTGTGTGTCTCTCTCTCTCCCTCTCTGTGTTTGTCTCTGTATGTGTGTGTCTCTGTATGTGTATGTCTCTCTGTTTGTGTGTGTGCGTGTCTCTCTCTCTCTGTGTGTTTGTCTCTGTGTGTGTCTCTCTCTCTGTCTGTGTGTCTCTGTTTGTGTGTGTGTGCGTGTCTCTCTCTCTCCCTCTCTGTGTTTGTCTCTGTATGTGTGTGTCTCTCTGTTTGTGTGTGTGTGTGCGCGTGTCTCTCTCTCTCTGTGTGTTTGTCTCTGTGTGTGTCTCTCTCTCTGTCTGTGTGTCTCTGTTTGTGTGTGTGTGCGTGTCCCTCTCTCTCCCTCTCTGTGTGTGTCTCTGTATGTGTGTGTCTCTCTGTTTGTGTGTGTGTGTGCGTGTCTCTCTCTCTCTCTGTGTTTGTCTCTGTGTGTGTCTCTCTCTGTCTGTGTGTCTCTGTATGTTTGTGTGTCTCTCTCTCTCTCTCTGTGTTTGTCTCTGTATGTGTGTGTCTCTGTATGTGTGTGTTTTCTGTTTGTGTGTGCGTGTCTCTCTCTCTCTCTGTGTTTGTCTCTGTATGTGTGTGTCTCTGTATGTGTGTGTTTCTCTGTTTGTGTGTGCGTGTCTCTCTGTGTGTTTGTCTCTGTGTGTGTCTCTCTCTGTCTGTGTGTCTCTGTATGTGTGTGTCTCTCTCTCTCTCTCTCTCTCTCTCTCTCTCTGTGTGTGTCTCTGTATGTGTTTGCGTGTGTCACTCTGTTTGCGTGTGTGTGTGTGTCTCTCTCTCTGCTAGCAAAAGCAAGAGAGGAGATTGTTAGAACATGTTCTTTTTACTTTAAGGAAAGCAATGAGTACAGGAATAAAAAGGTACAGTACTTGGTAACATCATAATAAGGGCCACTAAATGTAAATGGCTAGTGTGTTTATTTATCCAGGACACCTTACTACCCATCCTGTTCTTACTGCTCTCATGCTTCACTCTCTCACTGCTTTGAAATCTGATGCTGGCTGCTCTGACAGCAAAAGGGTAAGAAAAATCCCCACACACCCCCCCCCCCACTGCCCCTGCCATATCTGTCTCTCTCTGGTCTGTGTGTGCCCTCCCATTCTCTCCCATACCTTCCTTCCTCACCCTTCCCTCCCATTCTCTCCCCCCTTTCCCTCCATTTTCTCTCTCCCCCCATTCTGCCTGTTGCTCCCCATTCTGTGCCTGCCTCTCTCTCCCCATTGGTTATTGAAGTGTCATGTGACCCTTCTAGTTAAAATAAAAAAATTCTGCACATTTATATAGTGGGATTTTTTTTCCCAATTTTTTTTTATTAAATCAAGGGTGCGTCTTACAATTGAGGAAATAGGGTATTACCCAAGGGTATACACTGATAATTGTGCTTTTCTAACAATGTTTTAAAGACTGCCCATTTCTCTTCTACATTTTTCCCTGCAAAAACATCATCCCATTGTATTACTACTAGATTAGACCTCAGTTTATTAAAATCTGCCTTTCCAAAGTTTAAAGTCTTTGTTGAACCCAAGTAATCTGTTTTTTGATCATTTATTTCAAATGAGACCATGTTATGATCACTGTTACCCAAATGTTCCAGGACTTCAATATTTGTTATTACTTGTACATTGTTTGATATGACCAAATCCAGTACTGCACCTCTCCTGGTTGGTTCCTCAATAATTTGGGTCATATAATTGTCTTTAAGAACCCCCCAAAACCTGTTTCCTTTTGTTGTAACGCTAATCTCATTGCCCCAGTCTGTCTGGATAGTTGAAACCCCCCATTATTAATCATGGCCCAGTTTTGATGCCTTCTCCAATTGCAAATGTATTTTAGCTTACTCAATCTCACAGATAGTTGGTGGTTTATAGCATATCCCTACAAACATTTTCTTTATACTTTTACCTCCACTGCTAATTTCTATCCACAAGGTCTCCAAATTTTCATCATTCCCTTCATAAACATCATCCCTTATAATAGGTTTTAGATCCGGTTTAACATATAAACATACTCCACCTCCCCTTCTATTTGTTCGATCCTTCCGAAAAAGGGAATAACCCTCTAAATTAACTGTCCAGTCATGAGTTTCATCCCACCATGTTTCAGTAATTCCTATGATATCATACTGCTCCCTTGCAGCTATTAATTCAAGCTCCCCCATTTTATCTGTCAGGCTTCTTGCATTAAGCAAGCATGCATTTCAGGGTTTTTTTCAGCCTGTACTATTATCCCAGGACATACTTGAAAACGAGAGGTAACTCTCAATGTATTACTTCCTGGTAAAATATTTTATAAATAAATAAATAAATCTTATCTGCTCCTTCCTTTCTGCGCCCACTTGGTTTAGTCTTTAGAAGTTTTCTAGTATTATCTGTATTTACTATGGGTGTCTCACTGCTTGTCAAACTCGCACTTGCCCCCATTCTATCTCCATAACCCCTTTTTATCCTCCTCTATTCTATTTAGTTTATCTGTTTCATTCCCCTCCCCCCTCCATCCTAGTTTAAAATCTCCTCCAACTTTTTTAACATTCTCCCCCCCCCCAAGCACAGAAGATCCCTCTTCATTGAGGTGCAATCTGTCCCTAGAATATAGATGGCACCTCTCAGAAAAGGAGTCCCAGTGCTCTAAAAACCCTAAACCCTCCTTCCTGCACCACTTTCTTAGCCATGCATTAACCTCCCTGATCTCTGACTGTCTCCCTGCGGTAGCGCATGGCACTGGTAGTATTTCAGAAAATACTACCTTGGAGGTCCTTGACTTAAGCTTTTGGCCTAGATCCCTGAAATCATTTTTTAGGACCCTCCATCTTTCTCTAACTTTGTCATTGGTGCCAACGTGTACCAAGACCACCACGTCAATCCCAGCCCCCTTCTCCCCCCCAACAATCTGTCTACCCGATCCGCAATGTGCCGAACCCGAGCACCCGGGAGACAACAAACTGTTCAGTTCATGCAGTCATGGCAACATATTGCCCTATCTACCTTCCTAATAATGGAGTCCCCTACCACCACAATCTTTCTTTATATCTGAGCATCCCGAGTCCCCACTGTGCTGGAGGAACTATTCCCCTGGCTGCTAGAGGAATTAGTCTCCCCCAGCCTTGCCATTTCTGCCCCAACATTCCCAATATCTTCACTCAACATGGCAAATCTATTGGGATGTGTCAGCTCAGAAACGACCTGCCTCTCCCTATTGCCCCTGCTTCCCCTTCTAACTGTTACCCAGCTACCTACCTGCTCCTCACTAACAGCAACCAAGCTACCTACCTGCTCCTCCCTAACAGCACCATCATCTGCACCACTAGTCAAAGCAAGGGCCTGCTCAGTGAGCTCTAAACCCCTTTCAAGATTGCCAATGTCCCTCAATATTGCAAGTTTCCTCTTGATCAGCAATCTCTGACTCTAAAGAGACCACCTGCTCACACTTCTCACAGCGGTGTGCTCCTTGGAACAGCTGGTCCAAATGCACATACATGTGGCAAGATGTGCATAGAGTGGCATTTTCAATCCTACTCATTCTAGCAACTATGAAGTTTATAAGTACTAACAGTAAACTGTACTTCAATATACTATACCTTGTTTAACCGCTTCCTTGTTCAAACTGCTTCTGTTTCTAACTGCACACTTTAAACAAAACAGCACTTCAAATCAACCACACAGATCAGTCAGTATACGCAAACTCAGAATTCGTTAGAAGCCTCTGTTTAAATAGGGACACCCACCAGGTGTGTTAGGTTAGCAATCAACCAACCACACGCACTTTGATAGATTGCACAACAGAAAAATACAAAACTGCCCTTGAATTTTCTGAATATTAATAAAATAATAATAATTAGTAGGACTGAAAGTTCTAGAAGAGAAATTCAACCGCTCACCTATATATATATATTATTACAGTCCTGTAGATAATGAGGTAGGTGTAGATAATGAGGAGGTGTAACATATATGACCAAGAGATCTCAAAAGATATTGAGTGAAGAACCCCACTTGTCTGCACTCTTTACCTAAATATGGGTGTGTAATTCCTAATTGCTAAAGGCTGCACAGAAAGTCCCTGTCAGAGTATGGAACCGACGAAAAACAAAAAATTATTTAATACATCAAAATATCACACCTAATTGTTAAAATAAATGCTAAAATGTTCAAAATCCCCATATGGGAGCGGGGGAGTGGGAACAAAAGAAAATATCTGATTGATTTACTACTGTAATACTGTAGTCAGAGATTACATTTCCCCTCCTGTGTTCACATAGGCTTTGCGGTATAAGTATCTTGAAAGCAAAATGTTGCTAATCTTATAAACGCATACAATGATGTTAAATTGACTGCATTAATTGTATCTGTTTAAAGCAACACCTAAATTTGCAACAAATGCACAGAGGCTACACATATGCCCTTCGATAGCTAATATATGCCAGAGAGTCACCACCTGAATAATAGTAGACTCAGTATTGATTAATACAGTTGCCCAGGTATTGTATGATAACTATAAGGGTGTAGCTGTTCTCTTATTCGGCTGCTGTTAGGGCACAAGTTAGAGAGCTGTTAAATGAACAGTAGGAAGTCCTGCAACTGAAATATGCATGTATATTAAACATTCACAGCCTAATAGGTCACCAGCATATGTTGCAGTCCCTGCCTATACAGATAAGGGTTACGGCGAACCCAAACAGCAACTGGGGAGAATATACACGCCGTGCTACAGCTGGTGTGGCTGTTGTGAAACCGCATCAACCACATGTGCCGTATGTGTCCTGCAGTGGAATTGTGTATAAACACACTAATAATGCGCAGCCTAATAGGTCACCAGCATATGTTGCAAGCCTTTGCTTATACAAATAAGGGTTGCGGCGAACCCAAACAACAACGGGAGAGAGTATACAAGCCGTGGTTCCAGCTAGTGTAGTTGAAATGGGTCCGCATCAGCCGCGTGTGCTGTATGTGCCGCCGCTCCTCTGTGACGTCACTCGTGTGGCGTCCGACCCGACATATGTTTCGCGCGATTAACGCGCTTCTTCAACCCGCAACCCTTGTTTGTGGTTTGTGGTTTGGGCTGCATTTCGCTAATAAGTTAGTGGCACACCCCACAAAGTAATCATTGAATGCATTTGCAATGTCAGTGGGGTTTGTCAGAGTAATATCCCCCTTAGTGATATTACTTGGTTGTTGATGGTTAGGAGGCTGGAATATATTGCTGATAACCTTCCAGAAGTTAGCTGGGTTTGATGTATTTTGGTGGAGATTGTCAGAGTAATATTGTGCTTTTGCGTGCCTTGTTTGCCTTGTGCACATGTTCCTCATGCATCTGTAGTGATTGAGATCCTTGGTAGTGCCAGTTACTTTGTAGCTTTTCCACAAGGCATCCCTGAACTGGTAGAGTGCTATAAGGTCAGTTGAAACCCATGGAAGGTGGGCCCCCCGTACCCTTATTTTGCGTAGTGGAGCATGGGTATCGCAGAGTTTTAAGAACTCGGATTGGAAATAGTCGAGCGCAGAATCCGGGTCGGGAATTAAATCGAATCTGTGCCATGGGCAGTTGGTAAGGTCATCCAGAAACTGTTGTGGGTTAAAGTTTTTAAATGTTCTAGTGAGGAGAACTTTAGGGCTTGATTGGAGCGGTTTAATTTTCCTTACACAGTACACGGTGAAAGAATAGGAGTACAAACTCCTATGCAATGCTCTCAAGGAACGTCCATGCATCAATAAAATATAATCAAATGTCTTTCCAAATACACACAGCGTTGTAATCCATAACCATGTCACTTGTAACTCATTTCAAGCCACTCTGTGTGCACTCCCACTAACCTTTGTAAGAGGTAGATTTTGTATGGGTGTCGCTGGCTGAGGTACACTGGTACAAAGTGAATAAAGCAGGAATAACTCACAAATCACTGAAGATCCAGGTGTGTGGGGCGTGCTCCTACCGAAGTGGTATGCAATGCAAAGAATTCATGGATGGCGGTGCATCTGCCTGGAAAAAATAGCGTGGGACCAAACTTGCAGGAACTGGGTACAAAAAGAAATTTATTGGCACATAAAAAAGACAGCAACTCTGACGCGTTTCAGCCGCACCGGGCCTTTGTCAAAGGCCCGGTGCGCCTGAAACGCGTCAGAGTTGCTGTTGCTGTCTATTGTATGTGCCAATAAATTTATTTTTGTACCCAGTTCCTGCAAGTTTGGTCCCACGCTATTTTTTCCAGGCAGATGCACCGCCATCCACGAATTCCTTACACAGTACACTATTGCATGGTCACTGAAAATGTCAGGAAGGATGCCAGAGGATTGGATTCTGCTGGGGTTTGAGGAGAGAATCCAGTCTAGCAAGGAATGGTTGTGCGATTTCAGGTTTGTCCGTGTGGGTTGGGAAATGAGTTGTGATAGGTTAAGTGACTTGAGTTGTATCTGGATTTTGTGGTTTTAAGGGTCAAGCCAATTGTAGTTGAAATCCCCAAGAATTAGCAGCTCACTCTTCCCATTCAGAGAGGCAATGGAGCCAAGAAACTGGGTGATATCAGTCAGGGATTGTGGAGGGGCTTTAGGGGGGCGGTAGATGCCAGCAAGCAAGATGGGCTTAGAAAAGGGGAGGCAGATTTTGCCAACTAGAGTTTCAAAAGAGGGTGGACTTGGTGGGCAATTTAAGAGTGTAAATTGTAATGTGTCTGCAATATAAAATAACACCCCTCCTCTCTTTGACCTATCTCTCCTAAAAATGGAGTATCCCTGAATGGCGATATTTGCATCAGGGGTTCTAGGGGTTAGCCATGTTTCTGTAATAACGATGGCTTTGGGTTTATGCATAAGGCACCATGCCCTTAGTTCGTCCAGTTTGGGCAGCAGGCTCCGGATATTTATATGGGCGACCGATAGCCCTTTTTGGAATTTGAAGGGTGTATTCTCAGGGGTATGGTACAGAGCTGAAATGGGAGGACCTGGGTTAGGTTCAATATCGCCTGCTAAAGAGAGTAATAGTATGAGTAGAAATTATATTACAATATACAAATATATAAAATATTACACCGTGTTATGATTTATTTAACAAAAATAAAGCCACAATGGTGAAGCCATGTGTGAAAAACTAAATACACCTTATTATTCAATAGCTTGTAGAACCACCTTTAGCAGCAATAACTTGAAGTAATCGTTTTCTGTAGGACTTTCTCAGTCTCTCACATCGTTGTGGGGGAATTTTGGCCCACTCTTCTTTACAACGTTGCTTCAGTTCATTGAGGTTTGCATGCATTTGTTTATGCACAGCTCTCTTAAGATCCCACCACAGCATTTTAATTGGGTGGAGGTTTGGACTTTGACTGGGCCATTGCAACACCTTGATTCTTTACTTTTTCAGCCATCCTGTTGTAGATTTGCTGCTGTGCTTGGAATCATTGTCCTGTTGCATGACCCAATTTCAGCCACGCTTTAGCTGTCGGACAGATGGCCTCATATTTGACTCTAGAATACTTTGGTATACAGAGGAGTTGATGGTCGACTCAATGACTGCAAGGTTCCCAGGTCCTGTGGCTGCAAAACAAGCCCAAATCATCACCCCTCCTCCACCATGCTTGACAGTTGGTATGAGGTGTTTGTGCTAATATGCTGTGTTTGGTTTTCGCCAAACGTGGCACTGTGCATTATGGCCAAACATCTCCACTTTGGTCTCGTCTGTCCAAAGGACATTGTTCCAGAAGTCTTGTGGTTTGTTCAGATGCAACTTTGCAAACCTAAGCCGTGCTGCCATGTTCTTTTTAGAGAGAAGAGGCTTTCTCCTGACAACCCTTCCAATAAAAGCATACTTGTTCAGTCTTTTTATAATTGTACTGTCATGAACTTTAACATTTAACATGCTAACTGAGGCCTGTAGAGTCTGAGATGTAACTCTTGGGTATTTTGGCAATTTCTCTGAGCATTGCACGGTCTGACCTTGGGGTGAATTTGCTGGGACGTCCACTCCTCGGAAGATTGGCAACTGTCTTGAATGTTTTCCACTTTTGAATAATCTTTCCAGGTTGATGGGTAGCAACAATTGCTTCTCTAAGATCATTGCTGATGTCTTTCCTCCTTGGCATTGTGTTAACACACACCTGAATGCTCCAGACCAGCAAACTGCTAAAACTTCGACTTTTATAGAGTTGGTCTCACTTGCTGATGATATATTAATCAAGGGCATTTGATTAGCAGCACCTGTCTGCTACTTAGCATCTTAATTCCTATGGAAGCAGTAAGGATGTACTTAGTTTTTGTCACATAACTTCTCCATTTTGGCTTTATTTTTGTTAAATCATGACACGGTGTAATATGTCATTTGTTGTTGTTCATCTGAGGTTGTATTTACCTAATTTTAAGACCTGTTAAGGAACAGGTGATTGTTATTATGTCCTGATATGTAAAACCATAGAATTAAACGAGGGTGTACTTTCTTTTTCACACAACTGTATGTAATGCAGTGGGTTTTGAGCTTGCCAAGTTTTTATGTCTAAGTAAACATTTAGACCTGGCAACACACTCATGTCAATGCCAATACTCAATGTCAGACAGTAGCTGCAAAGGCTACGTTTAGAAAAAATCTTTGCGATGTAATCAGGTTTCCTGTTCAAATCAGCAGTCTTTATTATTTCTTCAATCAGCTTTAGCAAGGATACAGCATACTAGATACTTCTGTTCAGTTTAAAGTATCTGAAGGTAGTGATTATGCTATTTTCAAAGTGATTCTTTATACTTTTGTGTAAGAGATATAACTCACTTGTCTTAGCAAACTTTCTTTTTGCTAACTAAACATACTGATTTCTCAGGAAGATAAAGAACTAAGAAAAATATATATCAGAGCTAGGAAGAAAGCAATATATCAGAGAATGTAAAGCAGAGACAGAAATCCTAGGAAATGTCTAAAAAAAAACAGACAAAGCTAAGAAAAGGGTCACACCTGTCAGAATATAAGTTATAGCTTATAGCATATGGCATTGGTGAAATACTGTGCAATGTATGGGAAACCAGGAAAGAAATGTTATCACTAAAAATGTCCTGGTTTCAAGCTGCCCATAAAAACCTTCATAAGAAAAGGTGTGTGTGTGTGTGTGTGTGTGTGTGTGTGTGTGTGTGTGTGTGTGTGTGTGTGTGTGTGTGTGTGTGTGTGTGTGTGTGTGTGTGTGTGTGTGTTTCGAGATACACTGATCTCCTCTTCCACCGATATTGCATTGAATAAAGCAGGCAACGGGTTTACTGAAAAACAGTGTCTTGGAATGTGATTAGAGCCCATCCCTCCCCCTGTTTAGTGTGCGATTTATGACTTCAGGTGTTAAATAGTCCCTGAATGTAAGGGATGTAACAGTGTGTGTGTGTATGTAAATATAAATAAATAAAGAGCCCACTCTGTATACAGAGCTTTACAAAAGGTGTGTGTGGAGTGTGAGTGTATTTCAATGGTGTGGGTAGGTGTGGAAATGTGAGATGGTGTTGCATTACTAAAAGTGTGTGTAGATACTATGTGGTTCCTATTGGTATATAGGGATGGAATTACATAGAGTATTTGTATGTGTAGGAGACAGCTGTGTGTGTATACATATAGCGCAGTATGTATAGACATGGCCTTTAGCACTCCTGGGAAGAGAGTTCTCATGTCAGTAGTGACTCATAAAACTTCGGTCTCGTTTTAGGCCACTGCTTAGTGTCCCGAACAGTTGCATAAATTTGTATTTATGCAACCGTCTCTCTTTCGGTGTTCTAAGATTACCTTTGAGTATGGCCACCTTTAAATTTATGCAACTGTTCGGGACACTTAGCAGAGTTTGGAGGTAGCGATCTTTGATCTAGGATTTCAGTGAAAGGTTGCAGCACATTGAGATTCATTTCTGATCGCTCTAACTTTTTTTGCTTCTGCAACAGAACAGACATTTTTATTTTTTAAAACAAAAAGAAAATACAGATTCCAAAAGACAGAACCTGCAGAAACGCCAAAACAGTCACTCAAGGTTAGTGAAAGTTATTACACAATTTATTATTCGTACCAATTGTTAAAAATAGACAAAACAGTACTATGGAGGGCTCTTTTTAAGCATCTTTTGCTATAGCTTCTTTCATTAAATAATAAGTCTTGTTTCTTAACTATATACTTGTAAGCTAGAGTACTAGAACAATTTCTTTTAAGACGATGAGCTGACCAACCAGGATGCCCCTTTTTAAAGAGGCAGGATGACAGGAGACTGTTTGTTACTGTTCTTTTGCAAAATACATCTTTTGCTATCCTTAGATCACTAGTGATCATAATGTGTAAATCAAGGAAAGAAACCGATGTATCAGATATATCTTGTCAAGATTGTTTGTTAGTTAAGTATGTTAATGAACTCTATACACTTGTTGACGCCTCCCTCCCACAAGAAGACGTCGTCGATATATCTAATCCATAAAGGAATTTTATTTGTATATTACGTGAGTTCATCAATAAAAACATATTTAGCCTCCCACCATCCAAGAACGCTGGGGCACATTTTTCTCCCATCGCAGTACCTCTAATTTGGACCTAATACTTTCTGTCAAAAACAAAGTAATTGTGTGATAAAATAAAGGTGAGAAGGCAGATGATTAAATCACATTGACTCTTAGTATCATGATGTTGCATACACAAAAGGACTTCACTGCTTTTAGGCCGTTTTCGTGTGCTATGTTGGAGTACAGGGACTCTACATCACGTGATGAGAGGTTCCTTTTCGAACCACAATATCCTTTAGTCTCAATAGGACATCCGATGTATCCCGTACGAATGATGGCAGACTTAGAACATGCGGCTGTAAAAACGAATCAATAAATGTGCATATCTTTTCACATAATACCCTATCCCCGATACTATGGGGCGTCATGTGGGACATTTCAAATCCTTGTGGACCTTTGGGAGTAGGTTCAAAGTTGGAATTACCAGATTAGTGACTCTCCAGAAACTTAGACTCTCTTAAAGTAATAGTTTCTATTTCAAAAGCATGTGAAATCACTTGATCTACTTTAGCCTTAAAGTTCACTGTCAGATCCTGGAATAATCTTTTGTAATTTAGAGGTTGTGATAGTTGTCGATTTGCCTCTTTCGGGTACATTTCTGTAGGCCAGATGACTGTATTGCCCCCTTTATCAGAGGGCTTGAAAATAACATCCTTGACATCTTTAAATTATTAGAGAGACTCCTGTTTCCTACGTGTCAGATTTCTAGACGCGTTGTTTCGCAATGGAATATCAATAATATCTTTTCTGGCTAACTTAAAGAAAGTCTCTATAGCCGGACTTATCTGAAAGGGTGGTGTAAAAGTTGATTTTGGCCCAAACTTTATTTTGGGGTCTTGAACAGACTAAGGCATCCCTTCATTTTCTTCTACCAAGGATATCAATCCTGTAAAGTATTCCGTCAAGTGTGGATAAATCGTCCTCTTTATAATATAATTTTTTATGGAGCAATTTTCTGCAGAATAGAAAGATCTTTGATACATATAAATTGATCAAATGAGGGTACAAATGATAGCCCCTTTGACAATACCTCCTCCTGTAATGGTGTAAGGCAGTATTGAGATAAATTGTTCACCTTAAGTCCCAAAACAGAGGGCATTATCTTTTGCCCCTTTGATTGTGTCCCATCTTGTTCTGCGGTTGCTGTTTCGGTTTCTTCTCTTTCGGTGGCCTGTAGCCCCACTTGCTACAGTCTCGCAGGTGTCTTCCGTCCCCGTCTGATATGTCTTCGTCTATGCTTGTTCCTTGTCTCTCCCCTCCACTGTGGTGTAAAAAAGAGGAGGCAGATGCCGAAGGGAAATTTGAGCATACATTTCTATTTGCTTCTTCCTCCACCTCTACATCGGACGAATCAGGATCTGTAGCTGATACATATACGTCTTTCTCCCCTTAGCCCGTTTCTTTCTTGGAACTTTCCAAAAATAAATGTGATTGTGCTAATAATCAGATGAGTCTCTAGAGAATTTGTTTTTCTTTATCGCCATTAAAAAAATTCAAATTTTTCAAGTTGTTTTTTTAACTGAGGTGTAAACACTGGGAGTTAGGAAAGTACAAGTTCATGCTGTTTTATTAGCAATAACCAATCAATTGCCAATTTGGATATCGACACCCAGTCCACTAGGGGTTTATAGAAGGAGTCAGTCCAAAGTAGTGTCATCAACGGCTCAATAAAACTGAATATAGTTTCTTTCTCGGTTTATAACTTTATTACTGAACTAACAGCTCAGGGTAACAGCGGGATGAACAGATAGTTATACAGAATTATTACTGCACTAAAAACTCAGGGTAACAGCTGGATGAAAAGACTGTTACACAGAATTGTTAGTGCAATATAAACTCGGTAACAGCAGGATGAAAAGACTGTTAACAACAAAAGACAAAAATACCCAATGCTACATCCAATGTGACAAAATACATAGTTAAATACTTCAATCTTAGTATTCTGATGAGTAAGGGTCATTTACAGTGGTGTGAAAAAGAAAGTACACCCTCTTTGAATTCTATGGTTTTACATATCAGGACATAATAACAATCATCTGTTCCTTAGCAGGTCTTAAAATTAGGTAAATAAAACCTCAGATGAACAACAACACATGACATATTACACCGTGTCTTGATTTATTTAACAAAAATAAAGCCAAAATTGAGAATGTATGTGTGAAAAACTAAGTACACCCTTACTGCTTCCATGGGAATTAAGATGCTAAGTAGCAGACATGTGCTGCTAATCAAATGCCCTTGATTAATTGATCATCAGCAAGTGAGACCACCTCTATAAAAGCCAAAGTTTTAGCAGTTTGCTGGTCTGGAGCATTCCGGTGTGTGTTAACACAATGCCAAGGAGGAACGATATCCGCAATGATCTTAGAGAAGCAATTGTTGCTGCCCATCAATCTGGGAAGGGTTATAAGGCCATTTCCAAACAATTTAAAGTCCATCATTCTACAGTGAGAAATATTATTCAAAAGTGGAAAACATTCAAGACAGTTGCCAATCTTTCCAGGAGTGGACGTCCCAGCAAATTCACCCCAAGGTCAGACCGTGCAATTCTCAGTGAAATTGCAAAAAAAAAAACGTTACATCTGAGACTCTACAGGCCTCAGTTAGCATGTTAAATGTTCTAGTTCATGACAATACAATTAGAAAAAGACTGAATAAGTATGGTTGTTTGGAAGGGTTGTCAGGAGAAAGCCTCTTCTCTCTAAAAAGAACATGGCAGCACGGCATAGGTTTGCAAAGTTGCATCTGAACAAACCACAAGACTTCTGGAACAATGTCCTTTGGACAAACGAGACCAAAGTGGAGATGTTTGGCCATAATGCACAGCGCCACGTTTGGCGAAAACCAAACACAGCATATTAGCACAAACACCTCATACCAACTGTCAAGCACAGTGGAGGAGGGGTGATGATTTGAGCTTGTTTTGCAGCCACAGGACCTGGGACCCTTTCAGTCATTGAGTCGACCATGAACTCCTCTGTATACTAAAGTATTCTAGCGTCAAATGTGAGGCCATCTGTCCGACAGCTAAAGCTTGGCCGAAATTGGGTCATGCAACAGGACAATGATCCCAAACACACCAGCAAATCTACAACAGAATGGCAGAAAAAGAAAATAATCAAGGTGTTGCAATGGCCCAGTCAAAGTCCAGATCTCAACCCGATTGAAATGCTGTGGCTGGACCTTACGAGAGCTGTGCATAAACAAATGCCCACAAAACTCAATGAACTGAAGCAACATTTTAAAGAAGAGTGGGCCAAAATTTCTCCACAATTATGTGAGAGACTGATAAAGTCATACAGAAAATGATTACTTAAAGTTATTGCTGCTAAAGGTGGTTCTACAAGCTATTGAATCATAAGGTATACTTAGTTTTTCACACATGGCTTCTCCATTTTGACTTTATTTTTGTAAAATAAATCATGACACGGTGTAATATGTCATGTGTTGTTGTTCATCTGACGTTGTATTTACCTAATTTTAAGACCTGCTAAGGAACAGATGATTGTTATTATGTCCTGATATGTAAAACCATAGAATTCAAAGAGGGTGTACTCTCTTTTTCACACCACTGTAGTTAAACCCTTTGGCCAAAGTGTTGTAAGCCTACTAACACAGCACAGCATGACCAGTAAGCAGGTCCTGACACTATCTGTGAAATTCTCAATTACTTCTGCTAGAGGGAGAACGATCTTGGTGGTCTGTCCTGCACAGGTACATGGAAAAACCGGCTACTTAAAAAGTGGGGAGGGGTGAGCTTAAACCCTTGGAGGATTTAGAGATTACTGGGATTGTGTGTTTATTCATTTTAATTTTCAACTCGTATCAGTTGTTTGGATTTTAGTGGCCTCTCCTCCCAGGTTTAAGCTCACGTCAAGTTAAATTAGGGGAAAGGCCAACAGAATTAAATTCTTACAATCAATGTTGGTGTCAGCTCTTTACCAAGCATTAACTTTATTATATTTTCTCTCTCTACACCCTCTACTAAGCGAGATACAAGGTTTAAGGTGAAGTCAACAGAAAAGCAGCATAGATATATCTATGTAGGATACTTAATTATGTATAATTTTAATTATGTGCTTCATTAACTCTGTCCTATACAGACGCCAGTCCGAGCTCTGCGTTAGGCCTGCACGCACACAGCGCGGCATAGACACAGCCAGTCATGGCGCGGTATGCACATCGTTAGTCGGGGCGTGACCTGCAGTCACAGGGCGGCGTAGGACCTGCAGTCACAGGGCGGCGTAGGACCTGCAGTCACATGGCGGCGTAGGACCTGCAGTCACAGGGCGGCGTAGGACATGCGGTATAGAATCAGGAGCTGCACAGATGAGAAATAAATTTAATTCCCAAGTGTAAAATAGGCACACCTGAGCCTAAATATACCATTTAGTGCAAATACTGCACCGACACACTTTATTCGAGCAAATACCCGGTATGTACCTGGCAGATACCTGGAATGCGCCACTCCTCACCTCTGACAAGCCCCGTTGCATTTGCTTTCCCAGCCTGGGTTCATGCCTGGCTGATGGGCGGCTGATCTGTTAAATGATAATGATTAGGATTTAATAGGCTGCAATGCTTCGCGTGTCTACCAGATGGCATAAATTCATGAATTGTAATGCAGTATATATATATATACTGTGCAGTATTGCAGCCAGCGGGAATAAAATGCTTCAATCCCTGCTTGGAAAATAACTCAATGCACTCGGGCAGAAAACAGTCACAAACCTCAATACACCCGGGTATACCCGAATTCGTGGGACTAGCCAAGCTCGAATAAAGTGTGTCGCCAGTGTATACCTAATTTGGAGCTCTGGAGGGCTTCATATCTTCTGTTATTATTACAATCTTAAGACATTTTGGCTGCTTTCCTCCTGGTCATTTTCATCTCATGTTTGAATGGTACAATGAGCAATGAGCAAATTATGTAATGTGATGTCCTTTCTTCCAGCTGATGGTGGGTCTCTGAGTAGAACTAAGGATGATGAGTCTCTCGTTCATCCTATTTCTCTAGACTTCGAGACAGTGGATATCTCTAAATCCTTTAATGTGGAAGAAAACTATAACAATCATCACCGTCTCTATAAGGTTGACCCTGATGGCGTCTCAAACAAAACCAGCCCAGATGGAATGGGAAATGGTGAATGCGTAATAGACGTCAAGGAAGAATCCGATCAAACGGACAGGAGCATCCAAAGCGGAGCGAAGCGCTATCTGTGCATTGACTGTGGGAAAAACTTCACTCGCAAGTCATCCCTCATTGTACATCAGAGAATCCACACAGGGGAGAAACTCTACATGTGCACAGAGTGTGGGAGGAGGTTTGGTCTCAAGTCCTCTCTCGTCAGACACCTGAGAACCCACACAGGACAGGCACTCAATATTTGCTCTGACTGTGGCATATATTTCAGTCGGTATTCTGACCTTTTGCTGCACCTGGAAATCCATAATGGTGAGTGGCCTTTTTATTTCCTCTCTGCGTGATAAAGATGTTTCCATGTCATTCTTCCTCTTAGAACAGACATGGGAGAAGAAAAGCAGTAATGGCAAATCTTACCATACTGCAAATCTGACATAGAAACCGATCTTACTCACCTGGAATAAGTCTGATTTAATTAGGGTTAAACTTTCCTTTTGATATAAATATTACCAGATTATTGTACCAGTTTAGATTTCCCAGTGTCCCCCTGTACTCCTTTACACTCTGAGCATATTATCATACTGGGCTTTGTAACAGTGTCCCGTTAGAGATCACTAAAGCCATGTAACATTAAGATATTACCAGTAGAAGTGAAACATGGGCCTGATGTGTTCTGCCTGGGGTTGCAAGAAGTAGTGTTCAGAAGTCTATTAATGAGAAATTACATCAACTTAGACTTGAGATGAGCTGCTACATCACCAGCCATCAAATTAGATAACCTGTGCTAAACTCACTAGATTGTGAGGCTCAGGCCAGGTGCTACAGTCACTATCTTGTAGGGTCAGGCCAGGATGGTTGCTAGACTCGGGCTAAGATGAGTTAGAGCAGGGGAGCGCAATCTTCTTTTTTCCCTGCTCACCTTGCTTCAGACGTCAAGTGACGCTGCTTTGCCATGGCGACGCGTGACCATTAGCGTCTGAAACAAGGTGAGTAGAATTTTACAGAGGCCCTGCAGCTCCCCCGGCATTAATTTTAAATGTATTTGGGAAGCGTGCGGGGGCCTCTGTAAGCCCCGCGCCCCCGGGTTTGAGGACAATGTGCAGGCAGAGTTTGAGGCAGGAATCAGGCCCATGCTCTCTCAGACAGGAAGCAGCTCTGCACCACACCAGGGGATGGGATAAATATAGTAACTGTATTCTATGCAGATTTAAACACTCGGAGTACAGAGGTTGGTGAGGGGCCAGGGACCTGCCTGGTATGATGATTGTGTATCTATTCCAGCGGTGCGCAAACGTTTTAAGCTGCAGCCCCCTTCCTGGGAGCCGCAGCGTTCGAACCCCCCTCTCCCAATGTCTCCGTGTCAAATGAAGTTGCGGGCCATGTGACGTCATGTGACGCGTGTTGCCATGGCGACGTGTCACGGAAGACCCGGCTGGCAGCAGGTAAGTGAGTTACAGAGGCCTCACGCCTCCCCCGACATTTAATTTAAATGCCGTGGGGAAGAGCGCAGGGCCTCTGTTAACGCCCCCGCCCCCCTAGAATTCCCCCCCCCCCTGGGGGGCGTGCCCCCCAGTTTGCGCACCGCTAATCTATTCAACATGTAACTGTTTTGTATATATTCTATGCTGGGTGGATTTGTCATGCGATTTCTATCTACCTGTCATTGTTTACCCTCTTTATTCTTGTTGTTTTCTTTTTTCCACCATCCACCTTCCCCTTTTTTTTCATCATCCCTTTCCTTCGTTTTTTTTTCTTAATTTCTTTTAATAACGACATTAAAGATATTTATTTATTCAAATTGTCACTATATGTACATGTTCAGCGTTGTTCTTATAGGAATGGTATGACACTTCTATACCTTGACATAGGATGTATTGTATTTTATTGCAATGTTTGTTTGTAATGGTGATATCGTGTCTATATGAGGAAAGAGAGGGAATGCCACATCTTCCCCAAATTCCCATTGATTATCTCTGGTTGACCCCCACTGTGCGGGGGGTAGATCAAGACAGACGCCACACCTGAATGTGAACTCCGAATGAAGCACTGTGAGGACTCAGGGGTCACGTCGGTCGCAGCGTGACCTCCCCTCACCTCTGTCCACTCCCGTGGCTGTTTGGCTCCCTCCGCCCCCGTCCTCCCCGTCAGGCTGCTGCTGCCGTTGCTTCTGTGCTCGGCTGCCTGCCGTTGCTTCTGCGCGCGCATCCCTTGCTGTTACGGAACACATTCCAGCACCAGCTAATTTATTCACTGCTCTCGCAGTGAAGCCACACCTCCCTCCCACATGCTGGTTACTAGGTAACCCTAAACCTTATCACCTGGCAGCCTATTATGGAAACCAATCCTGGACTGCTCCTAGGGCTCCTCCAGGCCTGCCTCCGTTAACCATTGGTCAGCCACAGTACTTAATGCCTGTTCTGCCTCTCTCACATCGCTCGACATAGTCTCTGCTACAGACGTCTATTCTGGCTCTCCCTTTGTCTTTGTGCATTCAGGTTTCGACCCGGCTTGGCGGACGAACTTACCTGGCTCTGGATCCCGGCTCCCTCTTGACCCTGCAGCTTCTTCCATCCCTCGACCTCAGCTTGGACCTCGACCTTCCGGATCTCTCTCTCCCCGACTTTTGGCTAACGGCAAACACTTCGCTTCTTCAGTACCGGTACCGGCAAGTATTGCTACACCTGTTCACATCTGGCCTGGCAACGCCAAAACACCACACTCCGGACACGCTCCTTCTGCTGCGGGTGCGTGCACATATACGTCCCCACCTCAGTATAAGGGACGAGTCTGGTCTGCGGGCAGCACCGGCGTAATATTATGTCGAGCCCACAAGACGCAGACCAGACTGACATGGCCTCCATGATGACGGCCATGTATCAACAAGTCCATGCCCTAACTGACCAAATGGATCTCCTCACTAAACAGGTACAGGACGTTTCTTTTCAGGCACCACCTGGGACCGCACCGCCACTGTCGCCAGAACCGGGTACTGCCGCGACTTCCGGCCCGAAGATCCCGGCACCTAAATCGTATGCAGGGGATCCACACGCCTGTCGCGGTTTTCTAAATCAGTGCGAGATCCAGTTTGAGATGGCTCCACAGCAGTACTCCACTGGTCGCAAGAAAGTGGCATATGTGTACAGCCTGCTTCCAGGGAAAGCACTGGCATGGGCCTCCCCAATTTGGGAACTCCGTCCCGATATCACCCGTGATTACGCAGCCTTTAGACGAGACTTTCGACAGGTCTTCGATACCCCCGCACGCCAAGAAACTGCCTCTGACTCTTTGCTTGAACTTTCCCAGGGACGTCGTTCCGTGGCCCAGTACGCCTTGGAGTTCAGAACCATAGCAGCTGAGACACGATGGGGCTAGGAGGCTTTAGTTTCAGTCTTCTGGCGAGGCTTAACGGATTCCGTCAAGGACGAGCTCGCCTCACAACCCAGGCCAGGGCTTCTGGAGGAACTCATCTCCCAGGCCAATCGAGTGGATCAGCGCCTTCAGGTACGTCGCCTCCAACGCCAGCTTCCCCGATTTACACCCTTCCGTGCTCCTTTTCAGAGATTCTCTCCAACCACAGGACCTGCCGTTACCTTACTACCTGCTTTGGAACTTCCCAAAAAATTGACCATTCCTGTCTCTCTCTCGGGTCCTACCTTCCGTACCTCCACTTCGGCATTTATCGATTCCGGCGCGGGAGGAAATTTCAATGACCAAGCTTTCTCTGAAAAGAACCAGATTCCACTCGTTAGGAAGAAGTCTCCCGTTGCCTTGGTCGGGATTGACGAGCTTCCGCTCACCCCGGCATATATTTCCTTGGAGACTTGCCCCATCAACCTTTCCTCTCATTCACACAAGGAGACCTTGGCCTTTGATGTAATCCACGCCCCTGGTACTCCGGTCACTCTCGGCTTACCCTGGTTACAGAAGCACAATCCTCTCATCAACTGGACATCCGACGATCCTATTGCTTGGAGGTCGAGGTCGGAGGAGCCGTTTCCACCAGCCGTACTTCCGCCTCGACTGCTGGCCAATGCATCCAACCCTAGGGGAGGATTGCCCGCTCCGTATGCTGCTTTTCTGGATGTCTTCTGCAATACCCAATCCGAACTACTACCTCCTCACAGATCTTACGATTGTCCTATAGACTTGGTACCTGGATACACATTGCCCAAATCCTACCCCCTCTCTCTTCCTGAGATGGAAGCCATGAACGAATATATCCGTGAGAACCTTAAACGGGGCTTTATTCGGCACTCCAATTCACCCGCAGGAGCTGGATTCTTCTTCGTCAAGAAAAAGGACAGTACTCTCAGACCGTGTATTGATTACCGGGGACTGAACCGCATCACGGTGAAGAACCGTTACCCACTTCCTGTCATTTCTGAATTATTTGACAGACTTCAAGGTGCTAACGTGTTCTCCAAGCTTGACCTTTGCGGGGTGTATAATCTCATTCGCATCCGGGAGGGCGACGAATGGAAGACTGCCTTCAACACCCGTAGCGGCCACTACGAGTATCTCGTGATGCCTTTCGGATTATGCAACGCTCCTGCGGTTTTTCAGGACTTTATCAACGACGTCTTTCGGGATGTCCTTAATCAGTTTGGAATTGTTTATTTGGATGACAATCTTATCTTTTCCAAGAATCTACAGGACCATATCATCCATACCAAGTTTGTACTCTCCCGTCTCCGAGAGAACCGTTTGTTTGCCAAGATGGAGAAATGTCTCTTTCACCAGTCTACCACCTCTTTTCTGTGATATATTATTTCCAACACGGGATTGGCCATGGATCCTGAGAAACTTAAAGCCGTAATCGATTGGCCGCAACCTAACTCCCTCAAGTCTATTCAGCGGTTTCTAGGCTTTTCCAATTATTACCGGAAGTTTATTCGTAACTTCTCCACAATCATCGCCCCGATCACAGCACTGACCCAGAAAGGAGCTGATCCTTCGTCTTGGTCTCCTGAGGCAGTCATAGCTTTTGAAACACTAAAACAAGCTTTTGTCTCAGCTCCCATTCTTCGACACCCGGACACCAATTTTTCTTTCACCCTAGAGGTAGACGCTTCAGACTGTGGGGCCGGCGCTGTCCTATCCCAAAAGTTTTCTCCCCAGGATAAATTTCACCCTTGCGGTTTTTTCTCGAAGAAATTTTCCCCAGCTGAGAGGAACTATGATGTGGGCAATAGAGAACTTTTGGCCGTCAAGTTGGCACTTCAGGAATGGAGACATCTGTTGGAGGGGTCAAAAGAGCCGTTCACTATTCTCACGGACCACAAAAATCTTTTATACATCGAGAATGCCCGTCGCTTAGGCCCCCGCCAAGCCCGCTGGTCGTTATTTTTCTCCAGGTTTAATTTTATTTTGTCTTACATTCCCGGCACTAAAAACGTCAAGGCGGATGCTCTCTCTAGACAATATTCTTCTGATGAGAGACCAGAGAAAACTTCAGAGTCTATCCTTCCCAAACAAAAAATCCTCGCGGTCGCTACATTCAAAAATCTTGAGAGGATCATCAAGTCTCAAAGCCACCTTCCTAGCGATCTTGAGATCCCGAAGGATACCTTATACGTGGAGGCCAAGTTTATTCCAGAGATTCTGGAATGGGGACATGCTTCCCGTTCGGCAGGACACCCAGGCTACAAGAAGACTTTGGATCTCATCCATCGTACCTTTTGGTGGCCCAATATGGCCAAATCCATTCTTGAGTTTACCCGGGCCTGTCCGGTATGTGCACGCAACAAGATTCCTCGCCAGAGACCCCATGGTCTTCTTTTGCCCTTATCCATCCCGGAACGCCCCTGGTCCCACATATCCATGGATTTTATTGTCGAATTGCCTAGGTCGAATGGCATGAACACTATTCTAGTAGTCGTGGATCGGTTTTCCAAAATGGCACACTTTATTCCTCTCAAAGGATTACCCTCCTCACCCGCCCTAGCCGATATTTTCTCCAAAGAAATTTTCCGGATCCATGGCATACCCACGTCCATCGTATCGGATCGTGGCTCTCAATTTGTTTCCAGATTCTGGAGATCCTTCACAAGAAGACTGGGCATTGCTTCCTCCTTCTATTCGGGTTATCACCCTCCGTCTAATGGACAGACCGAGAGGGTCAATCAATCTCTCGAAGTATTTAAGGTGCTTCGTCTCTGACTCCCAGGATGATTGGACAGAATTGCTTTCCTGGGCTGAGAATGCCTTTAATTCCACCAGGAATGAATCCACTGGGGAGACACCTTTCTTCATTAATTACGACTATCACTCGGCTTGCCTACCTATTTCCAAGATCTCCTCTGGAGTTCCAGCTGTGGATGAACACATCTCCCTCCTACAGGACTCTTGGGCCAGATTTCAATCTGCACTTCAAAGGGCCTCCCTGTCTTCTAAAGTCCAGGCTGACCGCCGTCGCCGACCTGCACCCAACTACAAACCAGGGGACAAGGTTTGGTTGTCTACTAGAAATATCCGCCTCAAAACCACTTCCTCCAAATTGGCTCCTAGGTTTCTGGGGCCATTTCCTATCATGGAGCAGATCAACCCGGTGGCTTTCCATCTTCAACTACCCCCAAGCATGCGAATTCCTAATGTTTTCCATACATCACTTCTCAAACCGTTCATCTCTAGCCCTCTATTCCCGGACCACACTCTTAAACCAGATCCTGTGATCATACAGGGCAACGAAGAGTACGAGGTCCAGACCATACTAGATTCCCGTTTCTCCAGAGGGAAAGTCCATTTCTTGGTTCATTGGAAGGGTTTCGGACCCGAGGAGAGGTCTTGGGTACCTCTTAGTGACATCCACGCACCAGGACTTCTTAAAAGCTTCCGGAAGAAGTTTCCATCCAAGCCATGGAAGGATCGTCCTGAGGCCGACCCTGAAGGGGGGGGGGGGTACTGTGAGGACTCGGGGGTCACGTCGGTTGCAGCGTGACCTCACCTCTGTCCACTCCCGTGGCTGTGTGGCTCCCTCCTCGCCCGGCCTCCCTGCTGAGGGGACTCCCCCGTCCTCCCCGTCAGGCTGCTGCTGCCGTTGCTTCTGTGCTCGGCTGCCTGCCGTTGCTTCTGCGCGCGCATCCCTTGCTGTTACGGAACACATTCCAGCACCAGCTAATTTATTCACTGCTCTCGCAGTGAAGCCACACCTCCCTCCCACACGCTGGTTACTAGTTAACCCTAAACCTTATCACCTGGCAGCCTATTATGGAAACCAATCCTGGACTGCTCCTAGGGCTCCTCCAGGCCTGCCTCTGTTAACCATTGGTCAGCCACAGTACTTAATGCCTGTTCTGCCTCTCTCACATCGCTCGGCATAGTCTCTGCTACAGACGTCTATTCTGGCTCTCCCTTTGTCTTTGTGCATTCAGGTTTCGACCCGGCTTGGCGGACGATCTTACCTGGCTCTCGATCCCGGCTCCCTCTTGACCCTGCAGCTTCTTCCATCCCTCGACCTCAGCTTGGACCTCGACCTTCCGGATCTCTCTCTCCCTGACTTTTGGCTAACGGCAAACACTTCGCTTCTTCAGTACCGGTACCGGCAAGTATTGCTACACCTGTTCACATCTCGCCTGGCAACGCCAAAACACCACACTCCGGACACGCTCCTTCTGCTGCGGGTGCGTGCACATATACGTCCCCACCTTAGTATAAGGGACGAGTCTGGTCTGCGGGCAGCACCGGCGTAACAAGCACAAACTGTGCAAAACGCGTAGCGGCCACGCTGCACCCCAGATGTACTTGTCTGGTGTCTCATACAGCTCTTCAGTCAGCTACAACAGAGCCAACCACATCGGAATCGACAATGCCGACATAACCAGGAAGTGCCGGTGCTTTGAATTCTCAGCACTAATTTCATCCCAGCGCGCGGGAATACGACATTTCTGAGCGGTGGACTTTCCTCGTCATTTCTAGCAGAGGTTACAGGTTACATTTGTACACAATTGCACATGTTGTTTTTGCACATATATTATTGTATTATGTTTTTAATATATATATATATATATAATCAAAAAATAAATAGATGATACCGTTCTGTGGCTAACGAAATGCTTTTATTTGTGCGAGCTTTCGAGATACAGTGATCTCTTCTTCCGGCGATGTTACAATGAATGAAGCAAGCAAAAGCTAGATTATAAATAGTGTCTATTGGAATGTTATCTGTGCTGGTCCTTCCCCCGGTGTGGATGTGTTTTATGGCTGGAGATGTCAAAAGGTTCCTGAAAGCAAGTGATGAAAGAGTGTGTATGTGTATCAGTGTGAATTAACATGAATGGAGAGCCCACAGTATATACAGTGCTTTACAAAAGGTGTGTGGGGAGTGGGAGCGGATATAAATGGTGTGGGTGGGTGTGGAGATGTGAGAATTAGTAGCATAACTAAAAGTGTGTGTGTGGATACTATGTGGTCCCTATTGGTGTATAGGGATGGAAAAACAAGGAGTAAAAGTATGTGTGAGAGACAGCTGTGTGTGCATACATATAGCACAGTATGTACAGACATGGCCTATAGCGCTCATGGGAAGAGAGTTCACTTGTGTCAGTAATGACTCATAAAATTTCGATCTCTGTTTAGGCCACTGCTAAGTGTCCCGAACAGTTGCATAAATTTGTATTCATGCAACCGTCTCTCTTTCGGTGTTTTAAGATTACCTTTGAGTATGGCAACCCTCAGATCGTTCATCTTATGGCCAGAGTCAGAGAAATGTTCGCCAACAGGACTGTCTTTTGTTCCGCGTGTGATGCTGTGGCGGTGCAGGTTCACCACAGCATCACACACAGTGTTCGACAAATCACCCAAAAATCTACTCGCCGAACCAAAAAATCTACTCGCCGAACCAAAAAATCTACTCGCCACCTAGTCCCGCCCCCAACCCCGCTTTAAAATAA